>NW_006399820.1:9184042-9188574 GCF_000299155.1 Elephantulus edwardii | reverse complement strand
TGGCCTATAGTTTTCTATTTTGGTGTGAGTGCTCAATGTATTGAACATGGCATACCCCTGGAGATTTTCTCTGTCTCATTGCTGTCAAGCAGGCGTTGACCCAGCTGTCCTTCCAGTGGGCTTTCAGAGGCTGTAAATTATGCACAGGAGTAGATTGTCCAATTTGTTCCCTTGGAACCACTGGTGTATTCAAGGCACCAGAGATGTGACTCCTTTGATTTAGTAATGCAGCTCCTAATAGACGATGCCACAAGAACTCCCTGAAGTGATTACCATACGTGCAAAAATACCTCTCATCTAGGTCAGGTGTTGGCAAAGTTTTTCTCTGAAAAGCTAGGTGATGATGTTTTTATGTGCTGTCCGATCAGAGATGACTCAGAGCTGATCCTCCAGCAGATTGTCAGAGGCATCTTTCTTCCACCGAACGGTTGGTGGATTTGAACTGTGTGACTTTGGGTTAGCAGCATACCTCCTTACCACTAGCTAGTCAGGTAGATAGTGGTTAGTTTTTGTTATGTTGTAACTACTCTATTATGTTCTTATAGGGAAGTAGCAGCCCTCCATGGTATATAAAGGAATGGATGTGCATCTATTTCAAGAAAACTTTGTAAATAGCATACAGACCATGGTTTGCCAACCCTTGAGCTTTTCTTTTATTTAATGGTAACTGGCAAGTAATAAAGCAGAAATTTTTTAAAAATTTATTCATTTATTTTTCATTTCAATTAACATCTACAGAGATTTGGGAATTCTGTTCATTCATTGTTGCACCATTCTCCCTGTCCACCCCCCCTCTCCCCCACCCCCTGTTTGCTCCTCTCTAAAGGAGCAATTTTTATAATCCTTTTTCTGTTTGGGTTTTTTTTTTCTCCTTTAGTAGATTCTATCATTTGTATTGCATAAGGGTTGCTTCTGCATAAACATTTTCAGTGAGTATTGTTTATAGATGACGCTATAGAAATGCATTTTAGGATAGTGTAAGACTTGAAAACTGATGTCTGAATGTCATTTCCTGATAACACTTCCATTAAAAGTAACAATTAGCCTAATTTCTTATTAATTATGGACCTAGTGTTAGAGACAACTAAATTTATGACTGTATAATTTTACAAGTTATTCTTCCTGAGACCTGATGTTTAGTTGCTTTCCAATTATGCTTATTAAGGAATATTATGATCTGAGTTTAAGCCTTTACAATTTCAGTAAGTGGTGTTTTTTGTTGTGGTGGTGGTGGTGGTGGTGGTTGGTTAAGGGTTTTTTTCCCTTCTCTTTCAAAGTTTAATTTTGAGAGATTTAAGAAACTTGCCCAACTTTGTCAGTTTTGCCCCGTCCTGATATTCATTTAATTGGTTCTGCTAATGTGAATGCCCTTTCAAATATGGAAAAATAAAGCAAGAGGGAAAAGTTGATTATTTCTGTAATTGGATTTTCTCTTGAATAAAATTATTTCACCCACTTTATCTTTCTGACTTAAAGGATGGGGGTGGGGGCCCATTTTCTTTCATATTGTAGTCAAAAGCACATAGAGGAAGGTGCAGTCTGTTCTAAGGTATCAGAATGGCATGTTGGTTTGGTTGTAATTAATTACTGATGCTGAATATACTCTGGCCCCTGCTTTCATTCCAAACCGAAATTTCCACTGTGTTGTAAAATAATTCCATCCGGAAAGAATTCTAATTACTTTAGTAATTATCGTCTTATCTCTAAATGGAGTTCAGACATTTGCAGCAATTTATGGATGTTAGAAATGTTTCATTTCCTTTTCACCTTGAATAACAGAAAAATACACATTACTGAATCTGGCTTCATTGAACCTTATAATTCGTGTTACCATAGAAACAGAAAAACTCATATAAGAATTGTGTTAACAGTAGCATAGATAGTAAATAACTTCACATTACCCAGCAGTATAAAAAATGATTTTAATGACAAATGTGTTAAAAATTCAGTGAAATTTAATATGGTTTCTTTTTAATATTATTACAATATCATCCAACATGCTTGCTTTTAATTTTTTAAGCATTATCTTTGGCCTTATGTGAGGTTTTATACTTATTCCAAATTATTCATTATAGAAAGCAAGCATGGTGTTTACAGTGTATAGAAAACAACCTTAGTGTTAATTTAACTTTTTAAGAGCACTGATGATTCATTTAATTTTTACTTAAAGACAAGCTGTATATTGTGGGTTTATGCTGCTGTTGTTGATTGCCGTCAAGTCGAACACAATTCATAGTGACTTTATAAACTAAAGACGTGGAGCCTTTCAATAAATATCTTTTCTCAAAATTTCTAGTTTCCAGAGAGTTTATACTAGTCTTAGAAATATAAAAGTACACTAACTTCTTTGTTCCTGCATTCTCTTCCCCCTCTTTGATACCTACATTTTTTTATTAATTTCCGTAGCACTTTTTTCCGTACATTTAACCTATTTGATCAGTTTTTCTACAAATATTCATTTTACCATTTCACATTCTGAGTTTTCATAATATTTTTGGAGAACACAATAGCAATGCATTTTTTATTTCGGTCATATATCTCTTCTTTATCTTGTCTTATACATACTGCCATTTTTAAATTTTATTTTATTAATTTTAATGAAAATTTACAGAGATTTTGGATTTTCATTCATTCATTGTTGCCCTTTTTTCATTTTTATTAATTTTAATAAACATTTACAGAGATTTTGGATTTCCATTCATTCATTGTTGCACTTTTTTCTTTACTCCCCTCCCCCCAGTTCGCTTCTCTCTTTGAAAAGCAAAAGATAAACTTATTCGTTGGTATACAATCCCCCCACCCCTCCCCCGCCCCCCCCCCAATGCACTCCACTATGCAACCTTAATTCTGGATTCCTGTGATAATCATAATATGCTATCATATATCACTTTTAAACTCTTCTCTTCCTCATCGGTTTCAAGTCAGTATGCATAATCGATCCAGTTTTTCTCAGTTTCACCCCAACCCTGATGTCAGTCACTTTCTATAACAGTGGCACCATGCAGTATTGCAGTATTTGTCCTTTTGTGACTGAGATATTTTACTCAGCATAATGTCTTCCAGGGTTACCTTGTTTTTCAGTGAAGTGTATCAGCAAAAATAAAGTTAAAATTGAACCAAACTTAAACAAAATGAGTTGTTGAAATATTTTTTTACTTTACCAGAGTAATGTGGCTTCAGTATTTTCAAAGATATTGAAAAGACTAATTTATAATAAAATGTCACATAAAACTTGGAAGGCTATCTTTAATAATAAATATCCTTTCTAAATAACATGTTAATTGTATATTAGCATGTGTATCTTGCCTAATATTTGAAATCAACTTCTTTAAACAAATAGGATTAAACTTCTAAAAACCAGAGTAATGTGGCTTCAATATTTTCAAATATATGGAAAAGACTAATTTATAATAAAATGTCACATAAAACTTGGAAGGCTATCTTTAATAATAAATATCCTTTCTAAATAACATGTTAATTGTATATTATCCTAATATATTATCTTGCCTAATATTTGAAATCAACTTCTTTAAACAAATAGGATTAAACTTCTAAAAACCAGAAATTTTACTTGAGGTAAGATCCATGAATCTAGGAATACTTTTACATTCTTAAGTACTTTCCAAACAAGTAAGGTTGAGGTCTCCCTTAACCTATCTGTTTTTTTAAAAAATAACTTGTTCCTAAGTTTACTCTTTCATCATAAAAGAATGTAGCCTTGTTTGACTGTGGTCTCATTAAGATAGAAGAATAAGGACATCAGTAAGTTTTATTAATGTTTGATCTGGGCTGCATAAGGAAGAGAAACTATGCTAGGTATTCAAGCAGAAGATATTTAATACAGGAAATAGGCTTGATAGATGTTAGAAGACTGGAAATCATAAAAAGGGAGATAAGGTAGCTGGGAGATTAAGTATAGGAAGCAGTGAGTGCCTCTGGGGCTGTTTGGGTCTCTGGAAACTGAGAGTGAAGAGGGGGGTGCTGCCTCCTGAGACTCACTCGCTTATTAACATCAATCTTGCTCCTCGCTAATCTTCCTGCAAATTCAGAGGTTGCAAATAGCATTGAAAGAAGTTGCCCATGTTTCTCCCTCAGAGTCACTGATAGATTTGAACTGCTCACCTTTGGGTCGACAGTGCAACTTCCTAGTCTAGACCACCAGAGCTCCCTGCTACATGAAACACATAGTATTCACTTCTCAAGATAGACACATGATTGTTCCCTTTGTGCCACCCTCTCATCTATAGCTCAAGCCTCCTTTCTCAACATTTAGAGGAAGCCTAATGTCAAAAGAGCCTAGGAAAGTTACATTATGGATGTCCAGTTCTAACACTGTTGTCTTTGTAAGGTGCCAAGTATAATTTCATATCTAGCCTATGAACAACACATCTGAACCTTGTCCTATCCCTGCCACCCTCACAAATGGATACATTTGTCACTAAGTCAATACACCTGGTTGAGAGTTTCCCTTTTTAGGGGTGCCTGACCCAAGCCATGGTCTTCACAATTACTTGTTATGCATCAGAGAGCTG
>NW_006399820.1:9167636-9183566 GCF_000299155.1 Elephantulus edwardii | reverse complement strand
CAGGAGCAACCAGTCCTTGGGATATCATGCTTGGAAGGGTGGAGGGACAATGCAAAAGAAGAAGACCGTGGATGAGATGGATTGATTCAGTGGCTGCGGTAATGGGTGTCAGAGTCAATGTAATTGGCTCAAAGGAGAGCAGAGTTCAGAGCTATTGTATATAGGGTCACTATGAGTTGCAGGTGATTCGACATCTCATAATAACAACCACAACAATATGAGGGCGCTCTGGTGGCCAAGTGGAAAGAAGCTGCTCTGCAATCCTGAGGGCACCTAGTTTGAATCCATCAACTGCTCTGCAGGAAAAGGATGAGCAATCTCTTCCTGTGCGATTAACTGCCTCTGAAAACCCACCAGATGTCAGCTATGGGTCAGTTCCAATGGTACACCACCACCACCATAACAAGGCAATTAATCGTGTAGCTCGACGTCATTGCATGGGAGGATGGATGTTTGTTCATTTGAACAGACTTTACAAAGAGAGATTACACTAAGATTGTATTTCTTTTTCACCTGTATTAACCAGGTTTTAAAATGTATGCAATCAGTTTTGACATGATTTTTCATTTTTGTTAGATACTGTTAAGTCTACACTGACTCAGAGAGACCTGAGGTGGAATAGAAAGAAACCTCATCTTGTCCTGTGCCACCTTGACTTGTCTTTGCTGTTCTTCAGTCCATTTTGCAGTCATTATGCCAGTCCATGTCATTGAGGGTCTTCCTGTCCTTTGCTTACCCCCTTCATTCCCAACCTTTTCTTCTCTAGTGATTGACTCCTTCTGACAAATTAAAAACTAGTAGGAATTCATTGGATATTTTAGAACTTTTGTCAGCTTGCACTGCAGTCTTCCACTTAGCAATTCTTCTTACTAATTCAAAAAATGCACTTTTATTATGTTGATAGTATTTGAGTCCTATTGATACCAACTCATAGTAACCCTGTGCAATACAACAAAATACTGTCTGATCTTGTTGGATCCATTGTTGCAGCCACCATGTAAATTCATCCTATTTAGGCTATTATTCTCTTTCACTGACCCTCTACTTAGTGTGATATCCTTCCTAATAACATTCCATAGGGTAGATTAGATGCACCTAATTTTTCAAGCAGACATCATTGCTTATTAACACTCTGAAGAGTTCATTAACAACAGATCTTCCCAAAGCAGTACATCATTTGGTTTTTCTTACCAACCATTTCCATGAACATTGATTTGGGTCCAAATAAAATGAAATAGATGGTGTCATCAATTTTGTGGGTTTTTTTTCTGATTATCATGATACTGCTTTTTGGTTGGTTTGTGAGGATTTTTGTTTTCTTTATACTGAGATATAATCTATATTCTTGTGGCCTAGTGGGAAGGCTTTGCACTGTTAATCCAAAGGCAGGTGGTTCAAATTCATCAGTGCTTCATGGGAGAAAGATGAACAATCTCTGCCTTTGCAAATTACCCTTCTGGACACCCATTGGAGGATTAGTTATGAATCAATTCTGACTGTTCAAATCTATAATCACTAATAACATTTTCTTTGATCTTATGCTACACCAATGTATATCTTATGTCAATGCACTGATCAATTCAGTAACACAGATAAGAGCTTAAATTGCCTTGGATAATGATTAAAAGCATCAAAGGAGACCCTTCTTTTTGACCATTTCCTGATTTTGTGAAATGGGCAATTTACTTAACTTCACATCTTACTTCCCAAAAAGTAATCTCCTTATTTATCATGGGGGTTAAAAATAAATCTACCTTTTAGAATTATTGCATTAAGCAAAATAGAGTTGTTAACATACTACTTTGCACTTAATATTAGAGAATAAAGGATAGTTACTGTTTTCTTGTTATTATCCTATAATATTAAATAGTTAAGTCATAACCGTGAGTATTAACATACTGAGTGTTACTTATGTGGCAGGTACCATCCTGAGCAATTAATACATGTGTTAGCTCAGTCATTGTCATAGCTGTCAGTATTTTACTGTTGGGATTTTATGTAACAAGAAACTGAGGCACTCTCAGACTAAATAACTTACCAAATATTATACTGTTTGTTAGTCGCAGAGCCTCCTGATTGTGCAAGGGAAAATTTTATAGTTTGACATTAAATTTCAAACCTAGAGTTGCTGAAATGTTCTTAAAATATTTCAGTAGTTTGAGTTGCCTGACTAGAAGGATTTTTACTAGTTGTACTATGTTGGTACATGATAAATAGGTCCAGGTTTCTCATCTTCAAGCCTTTCATGATGCCTTACCTTGGCTATATTCACTTTAAACAGTAACCCCACCTTTAACTATCTTCATTATTTTCTCTATTTGGCCATATTTTAAAGCTTTGACAAGACCTGTTAAAAGTTCCCGTAGTAGTTTATTTGAATTGTATAATGGGACACTTCTGCTATAGCTGAATCTTCTGAATGTTTACTTGTATGTCTTGGATTACTTTGAGGGGGGTTTCTCCCCTCTTCACTTTTACTAAATTTATTTATTAGGATAAACTGTCATTGACTTACTTTTACTTGGATTCACTATCAATACACTTAGTACCAGTAGTCAGAAAATCAGGACATACTGCACTGCAAAAATCTGTAGTCAGAGACTCTCTAAATTACTAAGAAGCAATAATGTATGCCTTAATTCGAGGACTAAGGTACATCTGATTCAGACCATGGTCTTTTCAATCATTTGCTATATTGCTGAGGGCTGAACAAGGAAGAAGGATGACAGAAGGAAAAATTGATGTCTGTGAGCTCTCTGGCTTTGGAGCAGAGTACGGAATATGTAATGAGCTGCAGAAAAGAGCAAACAAATGTCTTGAAGAAGGTGCAGTGCTCATTGGAGGCAAGGGTGGTGAAGCTTCATCTTATATACTTTGGGCATGTTGCTCAGAGAGGCTGTTCCTTGGAGAAGGACATCATGTTTGGAAAGGTAGGGGTATAGTGAAGTAGAGGAAGACTCAATAAAGTGGATTGACAGGGTGATTGCAACCGTTGGCTTGAGAGTGACAGAGATTGTGAGGTTGGCACAAGATAGGACTGTTTGGATTTCTCGTTCATAGGGTCACTATGAATCATACTTGACATCATGTAACAACAACCACCTAAATTTTGCCCGAATGTTGTTGTTGTAGTTAGGTGGTATCAAATTGAGTCTTGATTTGACTTAATCCTGTGTTGAGTCAACTTAATCCTGATGCCAAATTCTTCTCGTTAGAATCCAGCTTCTCAAATAATTTGATCAGTATATAGTTTGAATAGGTATGATGAAATGATACAACCCTGGAAAAAGCCTTTCTTTATTTGACCAGGTAGTGCTCCCTTGTGTAGGTTTTACATGAGCATAAATAAGTGTTCTGGGATTCCCAGTCTTCTGAATGTTACCCATAATTTGCTTCTAAAATGCCTTTGGATAGTCAATACAGCACAAATATATATTCTTTTGGTATTTTCTACTCTTAGCGAGGATCCATCTCACATCAGCAGTGATATTTCTGTTGCCACAGTCTTTTCTAAATCCAGCTCACACTTTTGGCAGTTCTCTATGTACTATTCTAGCTGTTTTTTAATGATCTTCAGCAGTATTTTGCCTGCATATGATATTAATGGTATTGTTTGATAATATCTACATTCTATTGGATCATTTTTCTTTGGAAGGGAACAAATATGGATCTCTTCCAGTTGGCTAGTTGTCATCCAAATTTCTAGCACAGTCTGGTGAGCACATCCAAGACTGCATCTGTCATTTGAAACATGTCAGTTGGTATGTCATAAATTCCTGTACCCTTACTTTTTTGCCAATATCTTCATTGTAGCTTGAGCTTCCTTCTTTACCATTGGCTCCTGATCATTTGGTACTTCTTGAAATATTTCCATGTCAGCCAATTCTTTATTGTGTAGTGATCCATCATCCTTCCTGGATCATTCAAGATTTTGTCCATAGCCTCTCTAAGTATTACCACTAGACAGTTGAATTTGTTTTTAACCCTATTAGCTTGAGATATGCTGAGCAAGTTCTTCCCTTTTTATTGCACAGTTCTTAGTCTCTGCATTAGTTTCATTGTAATAGTTTGCTTTCTCTTTTATTACTGCCCTTTGAAATCTTCTGTTCAGCTTTTTTTTTTACATCAAAGTGTAGGTAGCATATAATATTTACCCAAGTAGACAGTTAAGACTTTTAGCATATTTTTTTAGTAACCTTCACCACAACTCAGTTTTAGATTGCTTTCTTCATAATAAAAATTTTTTTCAACCAATCCTTGTTCCCACTTTGTAGAGAAGCTTGCTGGTATTTTGATGAAAATTACTTTTCATCCTTATATCAAAGAAGTGACAGCAGAAATTTCTACTCTTGTTACCAAACTTAGTAGAAAGAAAAAAAAAAAAACAGTCTTGCACTAATAAATCTGGAGTTAGCTGTAGTTTTTCAAGTTGTTGTTGTTATGTGCCATCAAGTCAGTTCCTCAGAGATACCTTATATTCAGTAGAACAAAACACTTCCAGATTATGTGCCTTCCTCCTAATTGTTGCTATGTCTCAGCCCTTTGTAAATGCTCTCAATAGGTTGGGCTGGTTTTGTTAGTTGTTGTTAGTACTGTCTAGTTAAATTTGATGCTTAGTGACCCTAACAAAAACAGATCAGAACCTTGCCCTATCCTGCCCTAGTTTGAGCTGAATTCCTTCAGTTTCTTTTTTACTTAAAGAGATTTTTTTAAAATTATGAATGGGTATTGGATTTGTCAGATGAGTTTTCTGCAACTATTGAGGTCACAATGTGATTTTAAATCATTAGTTCTTTGAAAATTAATTCAAAATATCAATTAAATTTATTTATATTTACCTATTAAAGCTATCTTGCATCCCTGGGCTTAAAAGTTTTTTTGTGATGTACATATTATCAAATTCATTTTGTTCTATTTCATCTTTTCATCTGTTTATTGTCAATAGCTTATTTCTAACCTTTGGCTTTTGTATTAGTTCTAAACTCTTAAAAATTAGATCCTTCCTCATCTGTCTTTTTCCCTTCCCCACTCCCAATCTAATTTACCTATTAATTTGTATACCTGAGTTTTGATACATAGGTCCCTGTCTTCTACAGTGGGTTATAATCTGGTACTATATTTTTTAATTATATCAATATATATTAAAATTAGAGTATTTCATAATTTTTTTTTCATCTATTCATCTTCAATATTGGTTACATTCTTAAAGCTGTGCAGCTATTCTTGCTATTTTTTTTTCTCAAATTATCCTGTAAACATTATCATTCTTTCAGTATCCAATTCATTTGAAGCAAATATTGCCACTTTCCCCCTTCCTCCCACCATTCAAACTCAAACTTATTGCCATTTCATTCAGAATCAACTCATAGCTGGCCTGGTAGTGGGTTTCCAAGGCTATAAGTCACAATGGGGGAGAATGTTTTCTTTCTGTTGAGCAGCCATTAGTAGATTTGAACCACCACAGAGGCAGAGCCTTTGGGTTTACAGCATTACTTCATAGGGACTATACCACCAGAGCTCTTCCCTCCTACCTTTACTCTTTACTTTTCATTTCTATGTAGTTGCTAGACTTAGAAGTGATATCATACAATATCTGTCCTTATATAAACAACATATCACTTAGCATTAATATTCTCTATATTCACCCTTGTTGTTCATTGGGACTTCATCTCCCTTTTAGATTGAGTAATACATTCTTTTTTCAATATACTGTATCATGTTTATCCAATCATCAATTGTATGTATTTCTTATACTTAAATTAACATTAACATACACATGTCTGCCTACATCTCTACTTTCACTTCTTTTGGGTACCTCATTTCTTTTGAAAGATTTATGATAACATTAATTTTATCCTTTCTTAAATTTCTAAAAAGTTATCAGTCATCTGGTCCTTGTTCTGTTCTGGTGAGAAAACTTTGATTACAAGTCCTATTTTTTTAATAAATAAAAGACTGTTTAAATTTTCTTAAGTCAGTTTTGATTATTTATCAAAAAATAAATAATTATAAGGATATATATTTGAGATTTATTCATTTGTTCTAATGTAATCCCATATTGGTATCTTTTTCATGTTGGTACCATCTTAATGATAGTCTTTTCTTCATTCTCTTTTTTTTTTTATGTGTACCTGTGTTTTATTGACTGTACAGAGGTATTCCACTGTGCACATCATATAGATTATGGATAACATTGAGAAGAATATTTATTGTGCTCATATGTAATCTATGCATAGACCAAGAGGCACCTTGTACCAAACAAGGGAATATTGTGTGATTTGTGATCAGGCAGGGATAATGTTGGGGCTCTATCCTTTCACCATAACTTACTCAGTCTCTATGCTGAGCAAACCTCTGAGAAACTGGACAGTATTGCAGAGGCCAGCAAGTCCTAAGTCATGGGTCAGTAGGATGTCAGATAGGAGGTCTCTCCTACTCCTGTAACATCAGAGAGCAGCAGGCAGTTGGCTCATGAGTTGTGAAAGCTGATAAATCCCAGGGTCAAGTGTTGGAGAGCTGAGTCCTTCAAAGAAACACCCCTTATATCTGATTAGCTGATCACATCATGGAAGCAATTACATCACTACATACTTGCCAGACCATATCATTGTATAACTGCCAAATCATTGGGAGGGATGACTCAACCAAGTGGATACACTGTAACCAGCATAGCTGAGACCTTCTGAGCTTGTCATTACAAACCATGAACTGACCCATGAGGGGTAAAGTTCTTCTTTCTAGAGTTTTCCTCCTCTGAACTGGGAGTTGAGCAAAGAGGGGGAGGCCCTACGCCATGTTAAGCAGGGCAGGCAGGGATTTCTGACCCTCAAGTAATGCTTTCTTAATAGATGCTCTTTTTCTCTCTGAAGCTCACTGCAAGCCTGACTCCCGTAGTGTCCTAATTGCCCAGGACCTTAGCACTGTGCATGCATTACTGCACTTGGAAATCTTAAACTGGAGGGCTCTGTTGATCATTTCATTGAGAGTAAACTAAGACATTGTAAGGATTAGTGATTTCGAGGGCCTCCTAAATAACCAGCAGCAGAGGTAGGAATGTTTCTTTGAAACCTACACTTCTTTTTACTTATACATTTTTTTGCATAGAAATTTCATATACATTGTATTTCACACTATCGTTTGTTCCTGTTGTATTTCATTCAGGCATTCTCATGAACTTCCCCCCCCCAAGATTCTGGCTTTTTTTTTTCTACTTTTATTGAAATTTTATTGAAACTTTACAGAGAACTTGGATTTCCATTCATTCATCCATTCGCCCAATCATTCATTCATTCATTCTTGCACATTTTCCTCCCTAACCTCCTCTTCTTCATTCTTGACACTGATTATCTAGTTAAGTCTTCTTAACTCTTCATCAGTGTACCTAGTAATTTATCAGTTTCTTTTCTTTATTGTGTTTTCTATTTCATTGACTTATTTATTGTCTTTCATTTATTATTTTTCTATCTTTGTATTAAGTTTTCTCCTTGTTTTCCTTCCTCCTTGGGGTAGAAGTTTATATTATTGAGTTTAGAGCTTTCTAATACAGCCACTTAAAACTATACATTTCTCTTTAAGTTCTACATTAGTTGTATTCCAAATACTTAAGGATATTGTTTTCCTTTTAATTTAGCTCAAGATAGTTTTCTTCATTTCCTGCCTACAATTTTATTTTACTTAAAATATTAGATACTTTTAATTCTCCATCGATTTTGAAATTTTTTTCAACCTTGAATTGTGTTTATGTCTAATAACTTAGATGGACAGAGTCCTTTTGTGATCATTTCTTTTACTTTGTAGTAAATTGCTTTCATATTAATCCTACTTTTTTTTCATGGAGACTTTGAAGCTTCTCATTTATTAAAGACTAAAATGATATTTCTTTCACATTATTTCCAATGAAATATTAAATTGCAAATGAATTTCATATAATAAGTTTGTTAAATTGTATTTCACATGTGTGATTGTCTCCAAACAAGAGGCTTCCAGCCAACTGCTCATTGTTAGCCAAATCCAGTCAGCTCACACAGGGTTGTGAGTGAAATAAAAACCAGTCCACACTCAACCTTCAACCAAAACAAGAAGAGCCCACCTTTAAAAATCCAAAATCCAATGGCCTCACACATGAGCCTCCACAGCAGACAGTCAACTAGGACAAAGCTGACTTTTCAATACCCAGGCCCATGCGTCAGATCCTGATGAGAGGCTTCCAACCAACCAAAGTCCAGATTATTTGATAAGCCTGCCCTGACAGTAAATAACTCATGTAAGTCAATGTGCTCTCAAATTGGAACTGATAGCTGACCTTCTAATGGTTTTGCAGAGGCTATAAATTGCACTGGAAGAGAATGCCTATATTTCCCCCACAGAGTAGCTGGTGGATTTGCACCTGGGTTTTCAGAGGCTGTAAATCACACAGAAGGAGAGCATCTGTCTTTCTCCCACAGAGCAGTTGGTAAATTTGCCTTTGGATTGGCAGAACAACTCTTGATTCGTTAGGCCAACCAGCTCCCTAAGTCAAAACATAAGAGTCAGAATTCTCCTTTTTAAGCCAATTAAACATTTACGTTCATATTTTTCATATTTTGTTTTTAAAAACTATCAAAAGAAAATGAATACAGTTTTAAATATAAAAAGTGAAAAATTAATTAATTTAGTACATTAGATTCACACTTTATTATTTTTGAAAAGATTATCATATTTAAGATTTTAGTATTTTGAAAGTTCGTATCATATCAAAATAGCACTTACTCAGAGTTGGTACCATTAATTGTGGATTAATATTCCATTTCAGACCCCTTAAAATTTTCTTCTAGATAGTTAACTCATATGGTAGTAATTTTGAATCTTTCTCATTCTAATGGTTCTTTCATTTTCTCATATATGAAGGAAAATTATTTGATAGGAAAATTAGCATTATAAATATGAGATTTTAGTTGGTCCACATAAAGATCCAATCATTTTCTAAAACTTAAACTCATTTGCGTATCTGAAATTACTGTATTGATGAGCTTCAGCTAGCATTAATGAGCAATCTCAATTAAAAAACATTTAGAAGCAGTTTATATTCTTACATCTATTTAAAACCAATTAAATTGCTATTACTTGTAAATATTCATTAACATAGGTATGTCCCTAATTCATTAATATCCTACCCACCCTCTTCTACTAGTCAAATTGTTATATAGATTATTCATTATATTCATGCATTAAAATTTCCCTTCCTTAACATTTATGACAAGTTCTTCTTAGACTCTTATGTTTTCACTATGGACTTCAAGGCCAGAATAAACTGATATTACTTAATAATACTGAACTAAAATGGATCAAGAGAGATGGGGAAAATGAGTAAGGTACTTTCCTTTGGGAATACCCTGTACACTGATGCCAAGTTCATGCCAACTGATACTCTAGGACAATAACCCAATTGTCTTTGTTTCTAGAGTATTTTACAAGCTGTGATGGACTGTTTTCTGTCATTCTTTGCTATGACTCATTAGTTTTATTTTTAGTTGTAGATTTCTTTTGATCAAGAGTGGTTATGAGGCAAATATAAAACCAGCTAATTACAATTTATTGACTTTTTAATTCTATATCCTTTAATTTGTCAAGAAAATAGTCTTTTAATCTATGGATTTCTCTAAGAGCACAGGATTTTCAAATGCAATTTTGATAATTACTATTTAGGGAAAAACATTTTTATGTCCTAATGAATTTTTTTAACTTATTCAAGTATATTAATTTTTTTTCCTTCTCTTAGGCACATAGCAACAACAACAATATACACATTATCTCTATTTGTCATCACAAAAGAGAGCTCTGCAACTTATCTTACTGATTAAAAGATCAGCCAGATTAATGATTAAATGACACCAACCAGAATTCAAAAAGACTCTTCCAAACAATAAATTTGCCAATTTTTTTTTGTTTTTCAGAGATACTAAAAATAATAGGCAAAAAAGTTTGGCAATTTGTTTTTGGTATTAATCTTGGGGGAAGAGAGGGCAGACATTTGCCACAATCAAGGTGATTCCCAGAGTAGGGTTTCAAAGGTTGCAAATCATTGTGTAGATTGCTACATGGTTCTGCTTCCCAAAACTAGCAGGTTGAAACCACCCACATCTCAGTTAGCAGTCAAGTGCTTCCAGTGCTACTAGTTTGTATTAGGAATCAAGGAGTTCAGCTTATCTAATTTAAGCATTTGACATCAAATCTTTTCAATCACTTGCTATACATCTGAGAGCTGGACAGTGAATAACAATGACAGAATTGATGTCTTTGAGCTGTGGTTTTGGAGCAGAGTACTGAATACCCCATGGACTGCCAAAAGAACAGATATGTCTTAGAGAACATGAAACAAGATTGCTCCTTGGAAGCAAGGATGGTGAAGCTTCATCTCACATACATGTTGCTAGGAGAGGCTATTCCTTGGAGAAGGACATCATGCTTGGAAAGATGGAGGGAAGCAAAGAAGAAGACTCTCGACCAGATGGATTGACACAGTGATGGCAGCAGTGAGCTCAAGTGTGTCAGAGATTATGAGATTGGCACAGGATAGAATGGGGTTGAAATCTATGCTTCGGTGGGTGAAGGGTCAACACAAGAGAGGAAGGCCCTCGATGAGATGGATTGATTCGGTGATTGTGGTATTGAGGGTAGGTGTGTCAGAGATTATGAGATTGGCTCAGGATAGAGCAGGGTTCGGAGCTGTAGCACATAAGGTCACTGTGAGTTGCAGGCAACTTGACGAACAACAACATAGATTCAATGCTAAGTTTCCGCATTGGAGGCTCCTGTGTGAAGCAATTGGGTTCTGGAGGGTAGGTTGTTTTGACTTGATTGAAAGTTGGTTTACAACCAACTTTCCAACCATCTTTTATTTACTTAACCATGTAGTGTAAGCTAATTGTTTATTTGGATAAGGTTAACAATCAACTCTGGGCTGGAAGCCTCTTGTTGATCAATCATAATCTGGGGGTGGGCCTTTGCAATTAAAATTCGGTTGGGCCCTTAGGGAGAGCATGGTTCTAAGTGATACAGCACTTGTCTGTCATTTTGCTATCCTGAGGTAACTTGGCCTTGCTGTGATACTGAAAGCTGTGCCACTGGTGTGTCACATCCCTTAAGGGTTACCCCTGGTGGACAGGTTTGATAAAGCTCCCAGATTAAGACAGAGTTGGAAGCAGGATTGACATCCACTTTTTAAATAACAGGCTTTAGAAAACTCTATAAACACTAGAAAAATGACAATAATTATGAAACGGGTTTCAGATCTTTGGTTCATAGAGTCTCTATGAGTTACACTAGACTTGACAACACCTAATAACAAAAACAACAGTATAGAGTCTCTATGAGTCAAACTCAGCTCAGTAGCATCTAACAACAACAATAACTGATGCATCTTTTTTGTTTTGTCTGTTATATCTAAAAATATATCTTTATTGTTTTAAACATCCATGTAGAACTGCTTTTGTTGTTATGTGCCATTGAGTCACTTGAGACTCATAGTGACCCTCTGTAACAAAGCTCTGAACCTGCTCTATTCTGAGCCAATCTCATAGTCTCTGACACGCCTACCAAGGAGCAGCTTGATTTCAGTCTCTCCAGGAAAGACCTGTTAGTTTTCTTGGCAGTTCATGGTATATTCAAAACTCTTCTCCAGCACCAAAACTCAAAGGCATCAATTATTCTGTCATTCTTGGTCACTGTCCAGCTCTCTGATGGATAGCAAGTAATTATGAAGACCATGACCTGGATCAGGCACACTGTAGTTCCTAGTCTAACATCCTTGCACTTCAGCACTCTGGAGAGGTCCCTGACAGCAGATTTCCCTAATGCAATTCGTCCTTTGATTTCCTGACTGCTGATGCCAAGAGTGTTGATTGTGGACCCAAATAAGCTGAAATTGCTAACAACCTCAGGCTCTTCACCATCTACCATGGTGCTGCTAGTTGGCCCAGTAGTGAGAATCTTTGTTTTCTTGATATTGAGCTTCAATCTGTATTGCAAACTACAGTCCTTGACCCTCTGCAACAGATGCTTTAGGTCTTCCTCAGTTTCAGCCCATAAGGTTGTGCCATCTGCATAATGCAGGTTGTTGAAAGAAAAGTTGATATGTATTAAAAAAATTATATCCTGTGGTTTGGTATTTATTCTGGGCTTTTATTATTTAGGGCTATTTTTCCTGTTTTAATACTGGGACTTCTAAAATCTAGGTTTTGTGCTTTTTCTCTCTGGCTTTGAAAGTGATAATAGTCATCAAAGATGACACGTGACTGTCCAAACCAGAAAGTTCATGATGAACAGACGACTGAAGCGTAAACAAATGGTTCTGGATATTCTTAAGCCTGGTATGGCAACAGTTCCTAAGACATAAATTTGAGGAAAACCAGCAAAAATATACAAGACCACATCAGATGGCATCTTTCTGTTTGTATTCAGAACCTATTTTAGTGGTGGCAAGACTATGGGCTTTGGTATGATCTATGACACTTTGGGTTATGTGAAGAAAAATGAACCCAAACATGGACTTGTATGCCATGGCCTCTATGAGAAGAAAAAGATATCAAGGAAGTAGCAGAAGGAACACAAGAACAGAATGAAGAAATTCAGGACTGTAAAGGCTGCCATCGTCATGCCTGGCAAAACGAAGGAATAAACATTCTCCATTAACTTGATCTGCAATGGTTGTGTGGCTTTTTCCCCACGAGAGGATTAATAAACAAGAAAATAATTTTTTAAAAAAATCTGGACTTTGGAGAACACTGAAATGATGTGATTTTTAGGATATTAGGATGGAGTTGCAGAGAAATGGAATGGCCTTACAAACATAAATTCCAAGATGCTGATATTTGATGGGGTCTACCAAAAACAGAGGGAGCTCTAGTGGCCCAGTGGCAAGAAGCTGCACTGCAATGGGGAAGACAGCATTGGAGGCCGCCGAGTGGTCTGCAAGAAGAGGATGGACTGTCTCCTTCTGTGCAATTAACTGCCTCTGAAACCCGACAAAGGGTCAGCTGTGGTACCCACCACCACCACCATCACCGCCACCACCACAAGCCGACTGCTTACCCCCCAGGCGCTCTATGATGAGGAACATTTGTGCTTTCCCATTAATATTATAGAACAATTTTAAAAAATAAATTTGTTAATGGAAATGTCACTTGTGACTGAAGGAAGTCAAAACCTAAGAATTTGGTACAATAGATACAACTGCAGAAAGTACAAGAAAATGGACACAAACTTCAACAAATATTTCCATAGTTAAGAGATAATGAATGAATATGCAAAGAGAGGCTGTGGAAATAGGAAAACTAAAGAATAAGAAGATGTTCTTTAACATTTAAACTTATATCCATTTTAATTATGTTAATGTACAAGTTGGAAAGTAAGCCCAATTAAGTGTTGCCGAACAATAGAACATATGTTCCATGATAGTAAATAAATTAAAGGTTAATTCAATCATTTCAACATACAAAGGAAGGGATCTCAGAGAAAGAATATGAATTATCAAAGAAAAGGGGAAAGTTCCTAAAATCACAGACTGTAGGTCTTCAGACTTAATAATTTTGCCTTCTCCTGTACTCTGCACATAGATCTAAAATATTTTATTTTAGAGCCAGTCTAAAATAAAAAAACAAACAAACAAACAAAAAAAAACCCACAAAAACCACAACCCAGTGAAACCACTGCCATTAAATGGATTCCAACTTCTAGCAACCCTTTATTGAGCTTCTGAGGCTGAGCTTCTGAGGAGGAGACTGCCCGTCTTTCTTCCAAGGAGCAGCTGGAAGATTTAAACTGTTGACCTTTCAGTTAGCAACCCAATAAATTAAGTACTATTTTTCGAGGATTCCTATCCCAGACACAACTCACTTATTCATTGCTATCAAATCAGAACCAACTCGTAGCTGAAAGAACCTCCAGCAGGTTTTTAGACTCTAAGTTACACAGGAAGAGATTGCCCAACTTTCTCCCACAGATTTGTTGGTGGATTTGAATTCACAGAGAGGAACCACCTTTAATCTAGTAGCTTTGCTCCATATAGACTGTACCACAAACACTATCCAGGATATATTGTTGTTAGGTGCCATCGGGTCAATTATGACTCTTAACGACCCTATGAATAAAAGATCTGCACCCTGTTCTATCCTGTGCTATCCTCACACATCCTGACACACAAGAGCCCATTGAAACAGTCACTATGTCAATGCACCTGGTCAAGGATCTTCCTCTCCTTCACTGACCCTCCACACTTGGCAGTATTATGTCTCTCTTCAAGGAATAGCCCCTCTTAGCAACATGCCCAAAGTATGTAAGGCATCATTCTTTGCTCCAAAGAGCACTCTGGCTTCACTCTTTCCAAGACTTATCTGTTTGTTCTCTTGGCCATCCTTGGGACATTCAGTGCTCTTCTCCAGTGCCATAGCTCAAAGGTGTCAGTTATTTTTCTATCATCCTTTTTGATTGTTTAGCTCTCAGATACATAGCAAGTGATCAGAATCTGATAAATAAGGATCCAAGATATAGTATCACAAAATTGATAAACAATGCAAATAGCATCCTACAAGTTTTTAGAGAGAAAGTTGGATCACATATATAGACCTGCATCAGAGTGTGTTTGAACATCTCATCAACTGTGCCATCATCTCTGGGCAATGCAAGAAGTTAAATACTTGACCAATAACTGAAAAATTGTCAGCTTGAGCCTACCTAGAGGCACCTTGAAAGAAAGGCTTGGCAGTCAGTTTTTTTAAGGTCACAGCCTTGAGAACACTTTGGAGCTGTTCTGCATGTGCATATGAGGTCACCATGACCCTGAACTGACTCTCCTGTGCTAAAACAAAACAAAAGATAATACAAATAATGGAGCAGTGTAAGTTCAGAAGTAATACTTTTCAGTTTAGAGTGTGATATATCCGGCCATACTGTAAACTGGTTGTAAGGATTAACACATATTCAGATGTGCTAAGACATGCTAACAACACACATTTCTTGACATTCTCCCTGATGGAGCTTATGAAATACTCTCCAGAAGAATGAGAGAGAAAGAGTTAATCAAGAATTAAGATACAGAATCCAGGAAAAGTGAATAAAAGGAACAGTGTTGAGGGTGACAGATTCATTGAAAAAGCAAGATACACTTGGAGGAAAAAATCCTGACATCTCCAGTTTAAAAATACACGAAGTGGTACTGATGAATTATCTCAAAGTCACACGTTGCCTCCAGATTAGAACCAAATCTTAGCTGACCCACCAGAAGCTTTTCAGAAGTCTGTAATTTGCACAGAGTTACTGGTGTTTGAACTGCAAGGAGGTTGTGTCTGGGTTAACAGCCCATCTGCCAATGGACTTCACTTCCAGAAACTCACAAACTCCCCAGTGTTTACCAGCTAGTCTCACACACACACACACACACACACACACACACACATGTGAAAATTAACTTTCTTGAAGATTACTGTCTTGAAAACCTTTTTTGAGCAGTTCTACTGTGTTCTGTACGGTGGCAAGGAGTTAGAATCAGTGGCAGCTGGTTTGGTTTGAGAAGTGGGGTATGGAGCTTCAGGAAATCATTAGCCAGAGATAATAGTATACCAAGTATAATTTTTTTAAATAGGGATTATGATTAATTCTAAGCAAAACTACGAGCTGTGGGAAGTATTAATGTTAATATACCAATTGTCTCAAGGAACCCTAGTAGTACAATGGTAAGTGCTTGGCTACTCACTGAAACCCTCTATTTCAGCTGACTGCCGTCAAAAGCTGTGGCATTCTCTTCTGTAAGATCTACAGCCGTGGAAACCCTATGAGGAAATTTTAGCCCATCCTATGGGGTCTCTATCAGTTGGAACTAAACAGCAGTGTAGTGTGTTTGACTTGGTATACCACTTGGTTCATCATGTTGTTGTTGTTGTTGTTGTTGTTGTTGTT
>NW_006399820.1:9159351-9166523 GCF_000299155.1 Elephantulus edwardii | reverse complement strand
CAATGACTATGTTGGGGGGAAAAGAGAGAAGTTTAAAAAGCTAACTCCTCATTTACCATAATATGAATGTCCCTAAAGAGATACATCATTTCTGGTAAAGTAGACAACAAAAAGCAGGAAAAATCACAATGGAGTGACATAGTGGTTGCCACAGTAAACTTAAAAGCAAGCACAACTAAGATTCTATGGCTCATGCAGGATTGTTCATTCTGCTGTGCACAAGGTATCAATAGTTGGGTACCAGTTTGATGTCATCTGACCACAGGAAATGTTGAATCATCTATAAATGTAGAAATACCAGTGTTAGGATCTATTTAAGAATGTGGATATAAGAATGAAGAAACATCTAAAAGAATTAAAGGTGAGTAAGTTTGCAGATAAAACAATAGGTCACTAAGTAAAAGTTTTTAATAGTTATGTCTCTTTCGAAATTATTTATAAGAGTCCCTTTCTTCTAAGAGAAATTTAATTTCAGATAGGATAATGCTCTTTAAAACGTCAAAGAAATCGAGTAATTATGACTTGGAGTCAACATTGTGCCTTTTTGCCATCTTGTTTTCTAGAGTTCCTGGAATAACTATTGCTACAGACATCATTTGTGGTTTTCCTGGAGAAACAGATCAAGATTTTCAAGAAACAGTGAAACTTGTTGAAGAGTACAAATTTCCAAGCCTCTTTATTAACCAGTTTTACCCGAGACCAGGAACTCCTGCTGCAAAAATGGAACAAGTCCCAGCACAAGTGGTAAGATGCTTTTCCTTGTGAGGTATCATTTTTTGCAAACACCTATAAACATGCAGCTATTATACCAACTTGCTCATGATAAAGAATTAAAAATTACAAAGTACAGAGAAATTTCCAAGATGGAGCCAGCAATGAGGGAAAACTTGGATAAACAAAACGGTGACTGAAATCCACCCTTTTCTTAAAGAATGAGATTTGTTCAGATGATACTGGGTAGAAATTGTTTTAAAAAACTGACATCTAGTGTTTACCTGTGTTTATAAGATAAATGCTTGGAAGTTTCAAAGTAAGATAATATTTAAATATGTATGAACAAATGGTAATTTATATTTATGCTGTCTCTTAAGTGACCCTTTTCATAAATAACTACTTATTGGTGGGCTGTGGGTTTTTCTACTTCTCCTTGAAACAGGTGAGTTGCTTTCACAGTGAATCTCAAGTTCTATTTTACCCCTTATGTTTTGTAGAAAATGTTAAAACAAGATGACTAAAAATAAAATGTGAATAAGTTAGGATGCAGTAAAAGCAAACTGTTTTCCAGAATGCCCCAGGAGTTAATTGTCTTAAAACAAATATTTAGTTTCCAGATTCATTGCCTGAATTGGGGGAAATGCAAAGTGAGCTTTAAGAGGAGGTAGATTTTTTTAAACTGGATTCTCTATTTTCTTTTTCATAACAACAGCAAAAATTATACCATCCTTAATTTTTCCCTAAAGCTTTCATGCATACAAATGAAAAGAAGTAACTCAGAGCTTGTTATTGTTTTTTCTGTGAGGTAATTTGTGAATATCAAGCACAGCTTGTATTTCTTCTTTAACATTTGGTTAAAAAAGAAATTATATTTTTATAGTCTGTTTTTCTCAGCAAAATTGAAGTATTATTACTCTTTTTTCCTAAAATTTTTGTACATTTTACACAGTTTTATTTATACAAGAGTAAAAACAAAATATTTTTTGTGTAAAACCAAAACCAAACTGCTGCGTATACCCAACTCATAGTGACCCTGTAAAACAGAACAGAACTGCTTGGATGTCTCAGACTGTAAATGGAGCAGCTACTGGGTTTGGTGACCAGGGCATCGTCTTTTACAGATCACTCACTCGCTCCTTACTGTTGAGTCAGAACTATTAGCTGATCCTTGAGCAGGTTTTAGAGGCTGTAGGTCCCGCAGGAGACTACCCATTTCCTGTGGAGCTGGTGGTGGATTCGAACTGCCAGAGAGGTGTGCCCTTTGAGCTAACAGCACAGCTTCGTAGAGAAGAGGCTACCAGAGTTCCCTGTTTTATAGGTGTTACTGTAATATGCCATCAAGTTGGAACTGACCCACAGCTGACCCTCCAGAGGGATTTCAGAGTCAGTAAATCACATGGGTGGATATTGCCCATCCTTCTCCCGTGAAGTAACTGGTAAATTTGTACCAATGCCTTGGGATTGCTGGATAGGTTTTTGTCACTGGACCACCAGAACTTCAATAGAACTCTATTTTGGATGTTGTTTGTTGTTGTGTACCGTTGAGTCGGAACCGACCCACAGCTAACCCTCCAGCAGGTTTTCAGAGGCAGTTAATCATACAAGAGGAGATTGCTCATCTTTCTTTTGCAGATAGACCACTTAATTTTCTTTCTTATTTACTCAATACTAAAAGCAAGTTACACCACCACAGATATTTGACATTTTACAAGCATAAAAAAGCAAAATTCATTCTTTTTTAAGTTCAAATTCATAATTTTAAGTAGAATGTATGATTTATATACAATAGAATTCTCACTTTTGGTATGCAACACCATAAATTTTGACAAAAGCGTTTGATAATATAACTGCCACCACAGTTAATATATACAACAATTCCATTGGTCCCTCAAAATTCCCTCTTGCCCCTCTTTTTTTTTTAAATTTTATTATAATAATTTTAATGAACATTTACAGAGATTTTGGATTTCCATTCATTCATTGTTGCACTTTTCTCCCTGCCCAGCTCCCCTCCGTGGCCCACCCCCAGTTTGCTCCTCTCTTTGACAAAGTAAAAGAAAAATTCTACCCCTTGCCCTCTTTAGGTATGCTATTTTCCATCTCTTGAATTACTGGTATGTTGAATGGCCATATAGTTCATTCTTTCGTAAATTTTACTACTACATCTGTGGGTCGAGTGCTTCTGGTAGCCTGGTGGGAAGGAGTTGCACTTCCAATGCTAAACCATATGGTTCAAATTCACTGGCTGCTCCACAGGAGAAAGATGAACAATCTTCTTCTGTGCGATTTAAAACCTATACTGGAGGGTCAGCTGTGATGAGTCATTTCTAGCTTGAAGGTAAACAACAGTAATTGAAAGGTTGGTTATTGGAATCCATCATTGGTCCTCTGAAGCATAGGTCATCTCCACTTAAAATGATTTACAGCCTCAGTTGCTATGCATTGGGACTAATTCAGTGGCAGAGGCTCTTTTCTGAAGTTTTGAAGTATCACATACCAGAGAAAAGTAGATGTCTATAAATTGTGATTACTCCTGAGATGACTGAACTGACTCTTACTCTTCAAATTCTTCATCACAACCACCTTCACTTGCTGCATGTGCAGCTTTTAAATCATCAAAAAGGTTTCAAGCCTTTTCTTGCACTAAAGAAATAATGCTAAATAAGAAGCATACGCACGTATTCCAAATTACCTACAAATTGGACTTAAAGACTACTTAGACTTAAAGATATAATTAGGAACAGCACTTGTGTGTAGTCCCAAAATTGCCTCTACAATGTTCCAGGGTTATGAACAAGATCTGTTCCTATCTGTGTCTTTAAGAATTTGTAGAGCAGTCAGAGCAGGTGCATATAGCTCTTTTTTCATTGTACTACAAGAAAAAGCTCAAAACCTTTTCAGTGATTAATGGCTGCATGGGAGCAAATGAATATGGTTGTGGTGAATTTTTAGGTAAAGGTTAGTTTCTATGAGTTGGTATCAACTAGAAAATCCTAAAGACTCTTTTTATGTTTTTTGGGGTTGTTTTTCCAAATAATAACTTTTTAAAGTTAGAATGTTTTATACTTGTTTGCTTACAAAATTTGTATACATTGCTTTTTCACACCAAATCTTTCCCATTTCCTTTACACTCTCCTTCTACCCATCAAAGTGCAAGATTCTATTACACCCCTGCCCATTCCCACACCTCTGCTCCTACTCTCCCAACCTTGGATTCTCATACACATTGTACAAGTTACCTTCCGGTTTCTATAATAATGGTCTTATATAGGATGTGTCCTTATGAGACTAAGCCCAAATGTCCAACTACAACTGAATGGATTGAGAAAATGTGATCTATTCACACAATGGAATATTATGCAACACTCAGAAACAACAATTCCAAAAAACACTACATAAATTGGGAGAGACTGGAGAGCATTATACTGAGTGTCCTAACTCTGCTCTATTTTATAACCCTGGTGTTATTCAGCATTTATCCTCTTGTGACTGAGGTATTCCACTCAGCATAATACCTTCCAGGTAGTATTTGTTTTATGATTGAATGTATTATTCAGATGAATTGTGAACAACCAAGACTGGCTTCATTTCTGTATTCAAATGGCATCTTAGGGCAGTAGGCCTGCTGGAAATTAAATGTGATGCCAACTCAGAGACACACAGCTCAACTCCACCATTGTTCCATGGGAGAAAGATGGATAATCATTTCCATGTACTTTACTGCCTCTAAATACCTCTGGAAGGTCTGCTATAGATCAGTTCCTGCAGACAGCAAGGGTAAACAAATATCATAACTAGCCCAATAGATCTAACTTTTTTTAGGAATTTGAGTTTTGTTCTATATTTTCCTCTCTTTTTATCCAGGATTTTTTATTGTGTCCTTGGTCAGGACTGTTAAGTGTCAGTAGCTAGGCACTATGTAGTTATTCTATTCTCAGGATAAATGAGGCTGTGGTTTGCCTAGGTTATTGATACTATGAACTAGAATTTTCTTTGTCTTTGGTTTCTCTCATTCTCTTTTGTTACAGATGGTTGTTCTTGTTGTTGTTGTTATGTGGCATCAAGTCACTGTCACTCATAACAACCCTGCGTACAATAGCTCTGAACTCTGCCTTATCCTGAGCCAGTCTCACTTACTCCTACACACCCAGTTATGTTTTAAATGTTTTTTCCCCGCATATTTTTGTTTTCATACATTCATTCATATACATTGTGTTTCATTCATGTACATTGTGTATTATACAATCTTTTTGCTTCATTGTGCTTCATTCATATAAATTATATTTTATGTAATCAATCACTATTCTTTTATATCTATTATCCATAGCCTAGTAGTAAGGAGCTGCTTTGCCATACCAAAGACATATGGTTCAAGTCCACCAGCTGCTCTGTAGGAGAAGGATGAGCATTCTCTTCCCATATAATTTACTGCCCCTGCAAACCTGCTGGAGGGTCAAATAGGAGTTGATACCAACTCAGTGCTACACAACAACAGCATATCTGTTATCACTCTGTATTTTCAAGTTGCCATTGAATCTTTCCTATTCCTTCTCCATCTCTGCACCGCCCCCTCACCCCCCCACCTGTTGCCTAACTTCTCCTATCCTGGTGATTTTCCCCTCCCCATTTTTCCACTCGCTTCTCCTTTTCCTCTTATCCTTTTATACATTTACACTCATTTTGCTGTTATCTTTTTATTTTCACAATGATGGTCTTACAGAATATTTCTTCTTATGAGATTTTTAAGGCCCTAGATGCTACTCACTAAACTAGAATATGAAACATTGTTTTTATGAACTCATTATTCAGATTGACCAAGTTATCCCACAAGCCTATAGACAGTCTCAAGCCTTCAAACCCAGTAAAAAACCTACCCTATGAGGTATTTGATCATGTCTAGGCTGTATCGATACCTGTGCCTTCTGTGTGATTATCTGTTGTGTTATGAAGAAATCAACAATGAAAGTAGAATCCAGCCATTATTGGAAGAAGAGCAAAATACAAGCTGTTCTCAAACAACTTTTTTACTCTAGTTATAGAATGCCTTTTTATTAAGTCAAAACACTGCTATCAAGTTTGTTGATTCCATCTCATGGAGACTTTCCAAGGCTAGGAATCTTCCTAGGAGGATAATGCTCATCTTTCTCTTGTTGAATGGCTAATAGATTCAAACAATTGCTCTTTCGGTTGGCAGCCCAACCTCTTACAAACTATGACACCAAGTCTCTTAGCCCTTGGTTAAGATATATCAATTTCTTTTATATATATTGTTGTTCTTGTTACGTGCCATCAAGTCACTTGCGACTCATAGTGACCCTATGTACAAGAGCCCTAAACTCTGTTCTATCCTGTGCCAATTGCACCATCTCTGATACAGCTGTCCCAATTACCCCAGTCACTGAATCAGTCTACCTCTTAGAGGGCCTTCCCCTCCTGCACTGTCCCTCCACCCTACGAGGCATGATGTCCCTCTCCAAGGACCAGTCCCTCCTTACAACATGTGCAAAGTATGTTAGACGAAGCCTCAGAATCCTTGCCTCCAAGGAGCCGTCCAGTTTGACCCTTTCCAGGATGAATCTGTTTGTTTTCCTAGCATTCCATGATACCCTCAATACTCTTCTCCAGCACCACAGCTCAAAGGCATCAATTCTCCTTCTATCCTCCTTGGTCATTGTCCAACTCTCTGATGCATAACAAGTGATTGCAAAGACCATGGCCTGTATCAGATGCACCTTAGTTTCCAGAGAGACACCATTGCTCTTCAGTACTTTGGAGAGGTCCTTAACAGCAGACTTTCCAATCGCAATACGTCTTCAAATTTCCTGGCTACTGGTACCCAGAGTGTTGACTGTGGAACCAAGCAAACAAAAGCTGTGAACAATCTCAATCTCTTCACCATCCATCCTGATACTGCCAATTGTTCCAGTGGTGAGAATCTTTGTCTTCTGGACATTGATCCTCAATCTTTATTGGAGGCTGCCTGCAACCCTTGACCCTTTGCAGCAAGCACTTCAGGTCCTCCTCAGTTTCAGCAAGCAGGGTTATGTCATCTGCATATCGCAGGTTGTTGATAAATCGTCCACCAATCTTGACCCCACATTCCTCCTCATAGAGCCGAGCCTCCTGGATAATCTGTTCTGCATACAGGTTGAAAAGGTATGGAGACAGGACACATCCCTGGTATGCCCTTCCCACTTTTGAACCATACAGTGTTTCCTTGCTCTATTCTGACGACTGCCTCTTGGTCCAAGTATAGGTTTAGCATTAGCACGATCAACTGTTCTGGGATTCCCATTCTTCTCAGAGTCATCCACAGTTCGTTTTGAACCACACAGTCAAATGCCTTTGCACAGTCAATGAAACACGGATATACATTCCTCTGGTATTCCCTGCTTTCAGCCAAGATCCATCTAACATTAGCTACAATATCCCTAGTACCACGACCCCTTCTAAACCCA
>NW_006399820.1:9157614-9158701 GCF_000299155.1 Elephantulus edwardii | reverse complement strand
TAATAATAAATTCAAGTTTTTCTAAATGTTACTAATGTTTTCATAAACGGAGGAAATTATATACATCTTTTAATTATTTAAATTACCAAAAGGATTTAACAGCATTTCCTTATTTGCACTTAAATTCTTGAAAGCTTGAATTCTTTATCAATCCTTTATTGCCTACTGAATAAAACAATATAACCTCTCTAAATGCAAATGATGATAAATTCGGGAATATATTTTCATAAGCATTTTGGGAGATTTTCCTTACTTTTTTTGCAAGATTGTTCACGTCGAGGAGATGTTAGAGTAAAATCACCTAAGTCAAATGAGAATGACCTTAGTTAGACTTTTAGATGAAAGGTCAAATTTGCATGTTTATAATTTGTATTCCTTTGAGCCTTCCTTCTTTAGTTTTCATCATTTTAAGCCATCCCAATATAGTTTTTAAATTGTAACTTAGATTCTTCATCTTTCTATAAAAGGTCATTTAAGCTTAACAAATCTTTTGGTCCTCAGGTATCCATTGCAGAAAATCCTTTTAAAACAATTAATAATGTTATAATATATTCTTCATTTTAAAAGACATGTGCCTCGAAAAAATAGGTGACAGTAAAGGCTATTGGAATATTTGTTATTGGATTAGCATGCTGAATGTCAGCCCTCTGGGTACCTCTTTCTTGGTAAGTTTCACTGATAATCCTATGACCACACCTCTCTGTCATTTCAAATATGCTATTGTCTCCTCTGCAAAATGAGAACTCTCCTCCCATGCAGTTTAAAGCTTTGGAAACATGCTGTAGGGTGAGCTCTGAGTCAATTTGGACTCCATAGCATTGAATGAGTGAGTCTTCTGAAGGAGTTTCTGTGCTTCTTATGCAATTGATTACACTTGATCCCTTCCAGTCTTTAAATACTTCCTTTCTGAGTGCATAATATTTTCCCCTTCCTCCTTGACAGATTTTTTTAGATTGATTATGGTCTTGTTGTATCTCAATGACATCAGATCATTTGACAATCTTTTACGATAGAGGAGGGAGAGAACCGTTTAAAAGAGAGATATAACTGGGTATTTCTGTCATCACAGGAGACTAGAGCGAGGGCT
>NW_006399820.1:9141118-9157219 GCF_000299155.1 Elephantulus edwardii | reverse complement strand
TGATAGGGAATGACAAAGGACACACTGACAAAGAAGATTAATCAGAACTGGCTTTGACAAGCACTGTGGCATTTGGACAAGAACAAACTGGGAGGAGGGTGGAGAGAATAGTGCAGCAATGAATGAATGGAAACCCAAAATCTCTGTAAATGTTTATGAAAATTAATAAAATATAATTATAGGGAAAAAAAATATAAAAAAAAAAGTCTATACTAATGGCAGGGAAATGTGAGATAGATTATAATCAGTGTATTAAAGGTAACTGGGAACCTCCTATATTGTATGACTTTTCATAATATACTGCTCAATTTAGGAGCTCTTGTAGTATAGTAATTAGAGTGCTAAGCTGCCAATCAGAAGACCAGTTCTTAATTGAACACAGTTTGAATTCACCAGCTACTCTGAGAGAGAGAGGTGTTGCAGTCTTCTTCTATAAGGATTTACAGCCTTAATTTGGTGTTTCTCCAAAAAGATGAAATAGCAATCCCATATGACTCTAAACCCCAAGCGAAATAGAACTGAGACAAAAATGGAGATTTATACACTTATGTTCATAGCAACATTATCTACAATAGCAAGAAAGTGGAAACAGCCCAAATGCCCATCAACAAACAAATGGAGTGAAGAAACTGTGGTACATCACACAATGCAATACTATGCAGCACTAAGAAGCAACAATTTCATAAAATACTATATAACATAAGAGAGTTTAGAGAACATTATAGAGAGTGAACTAACTCAATCTCATAAGGGCAAATACTACATAAGACCGTTACTATAAAAATAGAAGGATAGTATACCAATGAAGGATTTCCCCCCCTCTTTTTCTTTTCAGAGAGGGGAGCGAACTGGTGGGGAAGTTTGGGCAGGGAGAAAAGTATGGCAATGAATGAATGGAAATCCAAAATCTCTGTAAATGCTTATTAAAATTAATTAAAATAAATAGAAGGATATCTAGTAAGATGTGTATAAAAGTAGAAAAGAGGAAGAGGCAGGGCCAAGAAAGTGGAAAATGGTGAGGAGGGAAATCACTATGATAGCCGAGTTCAGTGGACAGATGGGCAAGAGACAGGGATGAGAGGAGTGTAGTGAAGAAATGGAAAAGACCCAATTAGGACCTGCAAAGACTGGGTAAAATGGTAGGCATAGATCAAAGGTGATTAATTTTATAAAACAAAATTTATATAAAATATTGCATGAAACACATTGTGAAGGAAGGAATTTGTGAAACACAATGTACATTAATGAAACAATGTGGTTTTTTTAAAAATTCTATCTATTGATTCAGTGACTGTGGTGATGGGGTAGCTATGTCAGAGACAGTGAGATTGGCACAGGACAGAGCAGGGTTTAGGGCTGTTGCACATAGGGTCGCAGGTGACCCTATGGCACATAATAACAACAACATTTAAAAATAATATTTATAGCCTTGAAAACCTTATAGGGCTGTTCTCTGTGCTATATAGTTGGTATGAGTTGGAGTTGACTCAGCTACAGTGGAGTTAACTTTTTAACAGATGAAGAATTGAACTTAGTGATTTCTAAGGCTTTTTGCTGTGTTATCATCTTGTTAAGTATTGTGGCGTTGGAACAGACCCGTGGCTGACCCTCCAGTGGGTTTTCAGAGGCAGTAAATCGAACAGGAGGAGACTTCCCTTCTTTCCCTTGTGGAGCACCTAGAAGATTAGAACTACATCCCTTTGGGATTATAGCACAGCTTCTTACACCAGGCCAGGAGACTGTTTGAATGCCACTTTGACACTATTCCAGAATGGTTTGTTTAGGTACTTATTTTATCAGAATCATTTGCCTAAATATGTGTTTCTAATTCTTTTTTTGTGCCGTTTAACTCATAATAAGTTGTGCCAAGAAATCTGGAGAACAACCACTTGGCCAACTGACTGGAAGAGATCTATATTTGTTCCCATTCCAAAGAAAGGTGGCCCAACTGAGTGTGGAAACTACAGAACAGTGTCATTGATTTCACATGTAAGCAAGATTCTGCTGAAGATCATCCGAAAACGATTAGAACAGCACATCAGCAGAGAACTGCCGGAAGTCCAGGCTGGGTTTAGAAGGGGTCGTGGTACTAGGGATATCGTTGCTGATGTTAGATGGATCTTGGTTGAAAGCAGGGAATACCAGAAGAATGTCTATCTGTGTTTCATTGATTATGCAAAGGCATTTGACTGTGTGGATCATAACAAACTGTGGCTGACTCTGAGAAGAATGGGAATCCCAGAACATTTAATTGTGCTAATACGAAACCTATACTTGGACCAAGAGGCAGTAGTCAGAACAGAGCAGGTTAACACTGCATGGTTGAAAATAGGGAAGGGTGTACGCCACGGATGCATCCTGTCTCCATACCTTTTCAACATGTATGCAGAGCAGATTATCCGAGAGGCTGGGCTCTATGAGGAGAATTGTGGCATCAGGATTGGTGGAAGATCTATCAACAATCTCCGTTATGCAGATGACACAACCTTGCTTGCTGAAACTGAGGAGGACCTCATGCACTTGCTGCGAAGGGTCAAGGACTGAAGCCTTCAGTATGGACTGAGGCTCAACGTCAAGAAGACAAAGATTCTCGCCACTGGACCAATTGGCAGCGTTGGGATGGATGATGAAGAGATTGAGAGTGTTCACAGCTTCACTTTGCTCGGCTCCACAGTTAACACTCTTGGTACCAGCAGTCAGGAAATCAATAAGCGTATCGTGATGGGAAAGTCTGCTGTTAGGGACCTCTCTAAAGTACTCATGAACAACGGTGTCTCTCTGGAGACTAAGGTGCGCCTGGTACAGGTCATGGTATTTGCAATCGCTTGTTATGCATCAGAGAGTTGGACAATGACTAGGGAGGACAGAAGGAGAGTGGATGCTTTTGAGCTGTGGTGCTGGAGAAGGGTACTGAATGTACCATGGACTGCCAGGAAAACAAACAGATCCATCTTGGAGAGGATTAAACCAAGCTGCTCCTTGGAGGCAAGGATTCTGGGGCTTCGTCTGACATACTTTGGACATGTTGCCAGGAGGGACGGGTCCTTGGAGAGGGACATCATGCTTGGGAGGGTGGAGGGACAGCGCAGGAGGGGAAGACCCTCTATGAGATGGATTGATTTGGTGACTGGGGTAATCGGGATGGGTGTGTCGGAGGCGGTGCGGTTGGCGCAGGATAGGGCGGGGTTTAGAGCTGTTGTGCATAGGGTCGCTATGAGTCGGAAAGGACTCGATGGCACATAATAACAACAACAACAATTCTTTTTTTCCCCCTTCACTTCCTGTTTTGTTTTGAGTTTGATGACTTTTTGTTTGGCTTACTTTTTCTTGCAAGTAAACAAAAAAATTTGTAATATAACTATAAAATTCATTGCTTATGACTTCTCTTCAGATGAAAGCAATGAGTCCAGATGTGGGAGGTAAATTAATGAGGATTTCCAAGATGTCCATGTCCTAATCTTCAAGACCTATTGAATGTTTTACCCTTCTTTGTTAAAAGGCCTTTGCAGAAGTGATTATGTTAATGCTCTTGAGATGGGGAGATTATCCTGGATTATCTGGGCTGGCCCAATGTGATCCCAAGAATCCTTCCAAGAAGGAGGCAAGAAGTTCAAGGTTAGAGAGGGACCTGGGATAGGAGCAAAGCTTAGTGATGTGCTTTGAAGTCCAAGCAGGGACCAGGAATTGAAGGATACAGGTGACCCCTAGAAGATGAAAAAGACAGGGAACAGATTCCCCTAGGGCCTCTAGACCGAACACAGTCCCACCAGGACCTTGATTTTAGCCCAGTGGTACAATTTTTTTTTAGTTTCCAAATGGCAAGAGAACAAATTTGTGATTCTTGAAGCCACTAAGTTTGCAGTAGTTTGCAACTGAGGCTACAAAAATCTAGTAAGTCAATTCTAAGATATTTCTACCGGAGGGGTATTTTGAAACCACAAAATTATTATCTTGACATTAACATGCCACCCGGGGTCTTCTGTGTCACTGAATGGCACATGATTATTCTTAGCTCTGTGAAAATGATACTAGCTACTACCCAACCAGCACAATAATCTTTGAGCCTAATAGTGATAAAGACATGATTTTAAAAATGACCGCTAACATTTATTTAGCAATCAGAATACATCAGACTTTGTCCTAAGCACTTTTTACTGTCACAGCTCATTGAAGTAACACTCTTAACCTCATTTTGAAGGTGAGGAAACTGAGGCCCAGAGGAATTTGGCTTGGTTAAATCTGGTGGCCTAGAATGTAAGGAGTTGCTCTGCCAGTTGAAAGGCAAGCAGATAGAATTCACTGGCTGCTGTGATGGAAAAGGATGAGTAGTCTTTTGTGCAATTTACAGCCTCTGAAAACCTGCTAGAGAATCAACTATGAGTGATTTTAAACTCAATGGCACATAACAAAAACATGGCTATACAGTTGAAGGTTCTATCTACTTGTCCATTCTTATCTCTTGCCATTTGCTCCCAAGCACCTAACTGCTTTTAGTTCCCAACATGCCTCTGTATTTTTTACTTATGCTTTGAATGCCCTAAACACCCACTTGGCAAAGGGCAGAAGTGAGAGTAAAAACTGGCCTAATTTGATCTCATCATTTTTATACCATTGCACAGCCTTCCATGATAATGTGAAACAAATTGTCTTTTCCTCCTCTGTGTTTCTTAAGATTCAGTTCTTATTCCTCCAATATCACTTAATACATTTTTTGATCCTTCTGTGGGTATCTCATAGGTTTTGCAAAGTTTTGGAGCCAGTTTTAGTATCCATTTATAATAAGCATAATGCCAGCCCTATAGCAGGAACTCATATATGTGCTGAAATAGTAAAAGTTATTTTGAGTCGGATGAATAATGAAGAATGCTGGGTTGGAGAGGGATAGGGTTTACAAATTACAAGGAGAGCTTTATCAGCAACATATGGAAAAAATCTAGGATTAAAAACAGCATGGAACATCTAATGAACATTAAATGCATTCTATCCAGAGTTATAAGATATTATGTAGAGTTTTTTGCTTGAATTTTTTGGTGGGTGTTGGAGGCCTTTACAGGCTTTTCAATAAATGAGCCAGAAGCTATGGGCAAAGTGTAGACTAAGTTTGACTTAAAATAATAAAGCAACTAAAGAAACCCATTGCTATCTATTTGGAAATGATGCAGAGAAATAGCATCCCCATGTGTAGCAGAGTAAAACTCTACCTTATAGACTTTTAGATAAAGAGTTTTTGGAAGTAGATTATTTTTTTTTTTCTTTCTTCTGAGACAACCACAAGACCTACAAGAACCTTTAATCTTTCAGTTAAGTCAATTGAGTTAACACGTTATACCATCTGGGCACTTCCAAGTTGCCCTTATAAGCTATGTTAAATAGCTTTCCTTTAGACTCTCCTGTATATGGTAGGGAGCTATTCAATGGTAGTAATCTTGTATTTATTTTATAAAGATACTGCTTAGGTATAATCTAGAGAGGGAATAAAAGAATCAGAAAGTCCAATTGGGAGATTATGTAACAGATAAACCTAGATACTAATAAGTGGATTTAAGAAGTCTCTTGGACTTGCTCTTGAAAAGACATGGAAAGAATATTCACAGAGGAAGATATTCTAAGGGCAAACTGGCTCATAAAGAAATGCTCCAAATCACTGGCAATAAGAGAGGTGCAAATCAAAACCACAATGGGGTAGCATCTCACTCTAGTAAGAATGGCAAAGTTTAACAGGGCAGCAAGTAATAGATGTTGGAGAGGATGTGGCAAGAAAGGAACTCTTATACATTGTTGGTGAGATTGTAAAATGGTGAAACCATTCTGAAAGGCAGTTTGGCATTTCCTCAAAATGCTGAACATAGAAATTCCAGGGAGCTCTGGTGGCCTCATGGCAAGAAGCTGCACTGCAATCCCAGAGGTGCATGGTTCGAATCCACCAGATGCTCTGCCAGGGAAGGAGGGACAATTTCCTCCTGTACCAGTCAGATCTGATTTGACGGTACACACACACACTCAAATAATAAAAAATAAAAACAGACTTTTAAAAAAAAAAGAAATTCCATATGGCCCAGCTATTCTACTACTTGGAATATACCCTGAGAATATGAGAACTGAGGCACAAACTGAGATTTACAGAGCAATGTTCATAGCAGCATTATTCGCCCTCACAAGAACATGGAAACAGCCCAAATGTCCAACCACAATCACATGGATTTAGAAATTATGGCACATTCACATAATGGAATACTATGCAGCACACAAGAGCAATAATTTTGTAAATTATTACCTAACTTGGGAGGGACTGGAGAACATTATGCTGAGTGAACTAACTCAGTCCCATAAGGATATTGTATAAAACCGTTACTGTACAATGAGTATAAGGATCCAGGATGGATGGGAGAGGCTAGAAGCAGAGGGATGTGGATGTGCAGGGGGAATGGGGATTAATCATTGGGTTGTACAATTTGATGGGGGGGGTGAGGGAAATTGAAAGAATTTGTTCAGATTTGTATTTGGATTTTATAAATAAGCTAGTAGAAAAAAAAATTTTAAAACAGTATTGATAATGAAACTGTTGATTTCTGTTTGAAGGGGGGAGAAAAGTAATTATAGTACATAGAGAGTTCTACTAGCCTCATGGTAAGAAGCTGTCCTGTAATCCCAAAGGCATGAAGTTTGATTCAACTAGATAGCTGCTTTGAGGGAGAAGAGGGGAGAAGGTTGGACAAGACCCACATGATAAACTACCTCTGAAAACCCACTGGAAGCTGAGCTATGAGTCGGTTCCCGTGTGCTGTCAGTTACTTGATGGCGCACAACGACATTACATAGACTTAGCAACCACAGAAGACGCCTCCCCAGTGAGACCTTTCTAATTCTTACTGCCACATGTGACTTTTTAAAATATGTGTATTTTAAATGTGTATTCACTCTTCCTCTCATCTTTTCTGTTCTCTATACTTGAATATTTACCTACCTGCTGCACAACACAGTCTGCTTTTGTCTAAATTTTGATGTGATGATGATGAACTCAAGTCCATTACAATATACATCAGTTTGAATAGTCACCATAAGAGGTACACTTACACATGTGTGAACTGAACCCAGATGAGAGCCATGCTTTTGTGGGAAAGATGTTTGTTTAGAATGATAAAGTTTAGGTCTCAAGGAAAACACAGGTTTCTGTTGATACTAAATGCCCTTTGTATGACTCTTCTCTTTATTATGGATTACAGCAACAAGAAATATCATGCATGACAGTGTTTGGGAATCCATGATTGTTCTTGGAATCTTAACATTTCACATTTTCTGAGGTAATACAACCTTAGAATGAAGAGACTGATGTGTTATTTTTGGTTGAATTCTATTTTGTGCATTGTTGCTGTTTCACATTTTTCTTTGGGTGAAAAATTACAAAGCAAATTTGTTTTCCATTCCATCAGTCATATAGTTTGTTATCCCAATGTAATCACACTTTTCTCACTTCTTGCCTGTGATACTTGTTTTCATTCATCCTTCTATCCTACTCCTTCCTGTGTTCTGTGTTTCGCCCTCTTAAATTGTTGGTTAATCTTAAATTGTTTGTTATTCTGAGGAGTGAGTGCTTCCATGATCTTTCTGTTTTCATAAAAAGCCTGACTTTGACTGAAAATTGATTCAGGGATGGGGGGGCGTGAGTTTTGTTCCAGGTTTGAGGAGTAACTAAAGGCTTGTAACTACATCTTGAGAATTATACCAGTTTCTATCCATTCAGTAAGCCATAGATAGATAAATAAATAGATAGAGAGATACATGTGTGTGCATGTTTTTGTATGTAACTGGGACAATAGGGTAGGTGTATCGGAGTCAGTGAGACCAGCTCAGGACAGGGCAGGCTTCAAAGCCTGTTGTATATAAGGTTGTTATGAGTCGCAGGTGACTCTGTGATACATAACTAAAACAATATGTATATTGTTTGTGCCTTCAGGATTGCAGCACAGCTTTTTGCTACTAGGCCAGCAGAGCTCCCCATAATTATATATAATGCTTTGTTCCACATCCCCCCCCCCTTTATGTAGTATCTTCTATTATGATTCTTTTTAGAATGATCAGCAGTGGGAGCCAGGCACTGGTGGTACAAGTTGAGTTTCATATGGTCCTATCTGTCTTTTGGACTCATTTTTTTCTCTATGTCTTTGCTTCTTTAACCTCTTTTTTTAGTTCCAGACAGAGAGACCAATAATTACATCTTAGATGTCTGCTCAGAAGTGTTCAAGACCCCAGTTATTATGTTTTAAACATCTTTATCAACTGATAACTTTAATATATTCTTTGTTGTGAGCTTCTAGAAAATATGTTTTTCATTACTTCATAAAATAAGCACATTCAGCTCTCTTTCTAGGATTATTTCTTTTTGCTTTCCTTTCAGCATTTAATCCAATTTCTTTTGTTGCTGTAATTTGCCATCAGTTTGCTTACAGCTCATAATGACCCTATGGATTCTGCCCTGTCCTGACTCTCACTACTCTCACACACCCACCCCCATTACTCCATTACTGTGTCAGTCCGTCTCATCTAGGATCTTCCTCTTCTGTATTGCCACTCCACCTTTTCAAATAATGATGTCCTTCCTGGCCATGTCCCCAAATAATGTGAGAGGTTCAAAATCCTTGCCTTCAAGGAAACCTTGTTTTCCGTCTCTGCAAGACAGATCTGTTTGTTCTCTTTGTTTTCCATGGTAAGTTTAATACTCTTCTCCAGCAATACAACTCACCGGTTCTTGTATCATCGTTAGCCATTGTCCAGGTCTCTGATGCATTACCAAGTAATTATGAAGACCATGGCCTGTATCAGGTGCACCTTAGTCTCTAGATTGACATCATTGATCTTTAGCACTTTGGAGAGGTCTCTGACTGCATACTTCTCCAATGCAATTCTTTTGACTTCCTGACTGCTGGTGCCAAGAGTGTTGGTTGTAGAGCCAAAGAAGCTAAAATTGTTAACAGCTTCAATCTTTTCTCCATCTAGTGTGGTGCTGTCAAATGGCCCAGTGGTAAGAATCTTTGTCTTCTTGATGTTGAGCTTCAAACCATATTGAAAACTATAGCCCTTGACCTTCTGCAACAAATGCTTCATGTCCCCAGTTTCAGCAAACAAGGTTGTATCATCTTCATATTACTGGTTGTTGATGAGTCTTCCTTCAATCCTGATGCCACATTCCTCCTCATAAAGTCCAGCTTCCCGAATGATCTGTTCTCTATACAGTTTGAAAAGGTAGGGAGACAAGATGCATCCCTAACTTTCTTTTCCTGATTTTGAACGATGTAGTGTTTCCTTGCTCTGTTTTCACCACTGCTTCCTGTTCAAGTGTAGAATTCACATGAACACAATCAAGTATAAGATTCCCTTTCTTGTTAAGGTTCACCACTGGAATTCCTATTCTCCTCGAGGTTTGCCACAATTTGTTGTGATCCACACAGACTCTGCTTTTCCGTAGTCAAAGAAACACAGGTAGACATTCTACTGGTACTCTTGGCTTTTAGATAAAATTAACCTGACATTAACAATAATGTCTCGAGTTCCATGGCCTTTTCTAAACTCACCTTGTATTTCTGGTTTTTTTTCTGTCAGCCCTTTCATTGGTTTTGGACAATTTTCAGTAGGGTTTTATTTGCATGTGATGTTAATGATATTGTTTGATAATTTCCACACTCTCTTGGGTCACTTTTTTGGAATGTGAATAAATATGGATCTCTTCCAGGCAGTTGGTTAGGTAGTTGTCTTCCAGATTTCTTGACACCACTGATGAACATATCCAGAGCAGCATCTGTTTGCTTTTGCCAATCCCTTCAGAGCAGCCTGAACTTCCTCCTTCATCACCATTGCCTCTTGATCTTATATTGTTTCTTGAAATTCTTCTGTATCAGCCAATTCTGTTTGGTACAGTGATTCTATGTACTTCTTCCATCTTTTAATGCTTCCGAGATCATTCAATATTCTGCCAGTAGAATCCTTAAGTACTGCAGCTCGTGATTTGAATTTGTTCTTCAGCTCCTTCAGCTTAAGAAATGCCAATCTACTGTGGACTTTTATATTTTCAAACTCCACCTCTTTGCACATTTCATTATAATACTTTGCTTTGTCTTCCTGAGCTCCCTTTTGAAATCTTCTGTTCAGCCCCTTAACTTCCATCTTTCTTCCCTTTGTTTTGGCTTCTTGGCACTCAAGTGCAATATTTAGAGTCTCTTCTGACATCCATCTCGGTCTATTCTTCCTCCTCTTTGTTTGTAATGACCTTTTACATTCTTTCCTCCCACGGCTCATCTGTATGAATTTTTAATGACAAAAATAGAAGATACATGATTATACGTTTTCTAACAGATGTTGATTGGTGGTAGAGATTAGTATTGAGAAGATTGGATGTATTTATATTAAATACAAAGAATATTAATTCCATCTTTTGGAAAATCATTTTTCTAACATTTTTCCATTGGTGAAACCTGCCACACTATTTTGTTGTTGTTTTTATGTGCCTTTGAGTTAATTAAAAAAGATTGCAAAGAGATACGTAATAATAATTCTTTCATGCCTCTTATAATTACCTTTATTATTAAAGTTGTGATGTTCAGTTAAAGCTCACATTATCCTAATAACTTTAGAAATGTGTAGCTTCTTTGGAATAACTGCTAAAGGTAAAGAACCTTATAATGTTCTATCTTTTGAACATAAATTTTTTTGGTAAAATCACTCTAGTTGAATAATAAATCTATATACATAAACTTCCAAGGGACTTGTAAGTGTATTTCTAATATTAGAGTTAATGTAAAATTTCTATTTAGGTCAACAGAATATATAATATATTTAGTAATCTAACATGTAACTCTTTTTTTAACTCTCCTCTCAGGATCATGTCTGTTTAATAATTAAAGACTAGTAAATCAAATATGAACAGAAAAGTATTCAAAAGGATAAAACTATATTCTACTAGTTAGTCCCATCAGAGATCTCATAATCAAAATTTAATATTCTGCTATCCTATTTTTTCTACTCATTAGGAAGTACCTTTTTATAGCAATGGTATATCTGATTACACATTGGGCTGCTAAGCAAAACTTTAGAGGTTGTAAACCACCAGTTGATCAGAGGGAGAAAGATGTGGCAGTTGACCTCCATAAAGGTTTACAGACTCGAAACTTGTGGAGAAGTTCTCTACTGTCCTTTGTGATCATTCTGAGATAGAACCAACTTCATGGCAATGAGCTTGGGTTTTTTCACATGTGATATGATTTGATTTGATTTGATTAGATACATGGGGAAAATGGAGCCTACATTGTTTGTTCATATATGATAGACATAATGTCAATCTGTGGTTTTTTATGTACTGAATTTTATGTTATTCTTCCAAGAAGAATACTTTCTATTTACAGCAGATTGTTAGGACTAACACAGAGACCTTCAGTATACCATTTACCAAGATTCATGCATTTTTTATATTTTATTGTATTTGCTTGGTCTCTAGATAGATAAACAGAAACTCTTAGATAAAGACACATAGATAGTTTTTGTGTTAAAAATGCTGGATTGCAGAAACCTTGTGTCTTTTTCTCTTTAATATTTACTGTATATTGCCTAAGAAGAATCTTATGTAACTATAGTTCTGTTATCAAATTCAGGAAATGTTAATATTGATAAAATGTTTTTTATCTAATATACAGTAGTACTGCAATTTTGTAGAATCTTATATTGTCCTTTATAGCAGTTATTTTCTCAGTAATAGAGCTAGTACAGTATGATGTCTTACCTTTAGTGGGCATATTTCATTAGTCTTTTTTAAGTCTAGAAAACACTACTTCAGCCTTTATTTCTCTTTCAGGATATTGACATTTTTCAAAGGATACTGGACAGTGAGTTTCTTTCTTTTTTTTTTTTTTGTATTTCAATTTGTCTTTGCGTTTTATCCCAGTCGTGACTAGTTTCAGGTTGTAGTTATGGTTTGACCTGAGTTAAATGTCATAGATAAAAGACAAATAATGCTATGGCCTTCTTAGAATACCACATCTAGCAGCAAATTATGTGGCTTTGCCTTACAGATGATGATAATATTTATTACTTCATTAAAGTACTGTCTGCTGTCTTGGTTCTTAACTTTATTTTTCAGGGAATAAAAGTTTAACCCCAGATAGTTAATGTAATTGTAGAAGAAAGAAGGAGACATATAGAACTCAAAAATGGAATGGTTTAATTTACCGTTGTTTGATGACTTTGTTGTTACTTGATGCAGTCTGGTTGATTCCAACATGTAACAACCCTATTACCTGTAATAAAAACTTGAGCTTCCCTTACAATTTCCCCTCTGCTCAAGCACGTTGTTGTAATCACTGTATCGGTCAATCTCATGATGGTCTTTCTCTCTTTTGCTGACCTTCTGTTTTTCTGAACATGATATCCTTCTCCAGGAATTGGCTCTCCCTGATCAAATGCCCAAAATATATGAGATGAAGTCTCGTTGTCCTTGCCTGAGAGGGATTCAGTTAGAACTGAAGTTTTTCCCAAGACAATTCTGTTCATTTATTTGGCAGTCTATAACATATTCAAAACTCTTCACTAAAACCACAATTCAAAAAGGAACAAAAGTTCTTCTGTTTTCCTTATTCATTGCCCAGCTTTCACACACACATGAAGAAATTGAAAATATCATGACTTGAATCAGGTATTAGTTCTTAGAGTAACATCCTTGGCTCCTTGGTTCTTTAAAGAGGTTTTTGGCAGCAAATTTGCCCAATGCAGTGCACCATTTGACTTCTTGACTACTTTTTCCATCTATTTTAATAATTTAAGAAAGTAAAAGGGAATTGTTCACAACTTCAGTCTTTTCTCCATTTTTCATGGAACTCTCTTGTGGACCCGTTATGAAGATTGTTGTTTTCTTGATGTTGAAATACAATCCACTTTGAAAGCTGTAGCCTTTGACTATTTTCAATAAGTGCTTCAAGTCTTCTTCACTTTTAACAGGCAAGGTTGTATCAGCGGCAGGATGTTGATGAGTTCCAATTCTGATGCCACAGTTTTCTTCATATCTCTTCAATTCTGTCAAATCTCTAAGAATATTTGCTCAGCATGAAGGTTGAATAGATATGATGAAAGCATACAACAATGACAGTCATCTTCCTTGATTATAAACCATGTACCCACAACCCTACCCTTATTCTGTTTGATCATTCGAGCACTTTCTTGGTTCTTATATAGATTACTCATGAGCACAATTAAGCGTTCTGAATTCTTCTCCATGTTATTTGTAATTTTTTATATACCACACAGTCAAAAAAGCATTGCATACTCACTAAAATACAAACGTCTATTTAATATTCTGTGCTTTCAGCCAAGATCTATCTGACATCAGCAATAATATCCCTCATTCACTGCCTTTTCTGAAACCAGGAATTCTGAAATTTCCTTTTCTATGTACTGTTTGAGGTGTGTTTAAATAATCTTCAGCAAGATTTTTCTTGCTGATGTTATAATTCAATAATTCAGCAAGATTTTACTTGCCTCTGATATTATTAGATAATTTCCATATTTTGTTGGATCACTTTTTTTTTCCTAATGGGCACAAATACAGATCTCCTCCTGTCAGTTGGTGAGGTTGCTGTCTCCTAAATTTCTTGTCATACACAAGTGAGCACATCCAGGCTGCATTTATTTGCTCAAATACCTAAGATAGCATTCTGTCAATTTCTCCAGCTTTCTTTTTTCTGCCAGTATCTTCAATGCAACTTGGAGTTCTTCCTTCAGAGCGATTGGTTCTTGATCATATGCTTCTTCCTGAAATAATTCCATTTCAGCCGTTTCTTTTTGATACAGTGACTGTGTACTCTGTTCGCATTCTTTTGATGCTTCCTATGTCATTCAGTGTTCTTTTTCTTGAGAAAAGCCAAGTGTATTTTTCCCTTTTCATTTTCTAAGTCTTTATACATTTCCTTAAAATACATTGCTGTGTCTTTTCAAATTGTCTTTTGAATCTTCTTTTAAGATCACTTATTTCTTTATTTCTTCCTTTTGTTTTAGCTTCTCAACCTTCATAAACATAGTCTTTTCTCACATCTAGTCTGGTCTTACTTTGTCTTTTTCATGACTGCTTTTTCTATGTATGATACCTCAATCTACTGCAATTTTGTCATCTAATATCTTATACATTTCTTAGTTTTCATCTGTTTCATATTTTTTAGTTGTTTCTAACAGTTTTATACCTTGAACTGTGTTGTTTGTGATGATGATGATGGTTCCCCCCTCAAATTGCTTTTTTTATTCAACTATGTTACAAAGGTTTCAGAAGCCTTCTATTTCACAAGTGGACAGCCAATCCTGCTTCTTAGTCTTTCTTAATCTGAAAGATCTAGTAAACTCTGTTCACTGTGGGTGATTTCTCTGGCATTTGATACAGTGGTGGCACAGCTTCACAGCACGCACAAAATACCTTCAGTAAAGCAAACTGAGAGACACATACTGTACTAATTTGAGCTATAGCTACAAAGTCATTAGTAGTATGTAGATAATTCCCCTAATACAACAAACTATCACCTAAGAAACAACAATACACCCATACAAGCTTCAAATCATTACAAATATGCAGATTATTAATCTTATACAATGACTCATACATAGGTGTTATATCTGTAACATAAAACCATAAAGACATTCAGACATACAAATATCATAGCCTTATTTGATTTCATCTGAAGCCTTTGATGGAGCAGCAGAATGAGCTTCTGGATAACGAGCAGTTTTATGACACAGAGGATGGCTCACGTGGATCTTTAATGTTGGTACTTGGCACGAGGGCCCAAAATGGAAAAATTGAACATGTACCATATTTGTTCCCAGTCCCAAGAAAGGTGATTCAACAGAATGAGAGGATTGTTGAATAAGATGATTAATATCACTCACAAGTAGAATACTGCTCAAGATCATTAAAAAACTAGGATAGAACAGTACATAGAGAACTGTCACAATGTCAGATGGGCAGTGACAGAGAGGAGTACCTGAAATTTGAAAGATAATTTTTTTAAAAAAAATTATTTTATATTGCTTTGCTTGCAAAATTTGTATATATTGTGTTTCACACTATTCCTCATTCTCATTGTGTTTCGTACAATCATTCCCATGCATTGTTTTATAAAATTACCACTGAACTGTGCCCACCCTGTCTTTTCAGATTCCTGTCAGATCTTTCCCATTTCCTTTACCCCTCCTCCACTAACAAAACCGTGCAACCCTCTGACTTTCCTCCTGCCTACCCTCACCCCTCTGTTCCCACCCTTTCCCCCACTTGGATCCTATACACATTGTACTCCTTATCTTTCTATTTCTACAATAATGGTCTTATACAGTATTGGTTCTTATGAATCTGAGTTAGTTTACTCAACATAATACTCTCCAGTCCCTTCAGAGTCATGTAGTAATTTTTTAAATCATTGCTACTGAGTGTTGCATAGTATTCCATCATGTGAGTATACTACAATTCCTCAATCCATTGGGTTGTGGTTGGACATTTGAGCTGTTTCCATATTCTTGCAATTGTGCATAACACTGCTATGAACATTGGTGTACAAATTCCCATTTGTGTTTCTGATCTAATTTCCTTGGAGTATATTCCCAGGAGTGCAATTGCTCACTCATATGGAATTTCTGTGTTCAGTGTTTTGAGGAAATGCCAAACTGGCTCCCAGAGTATTTCTACCATTTTACAATCTACCAACAGTGTATGAGATTTCCTATCACTCCACATCCTCAACAACAGAGCAGACTGCAGACCCTATAAATGTTTCAGTCAGGGAAGCAAATTATGTATATTGATAGGGAGTCATAGAACAGTTATGGAAGATCTTTCCCATTTCCTTTACCCCTCCTACACGAACAAAAACAAAGTGAATATATCAGAGGCAGAGAAGCAGAAGAAGTATATTGATGTGGAAGTATTTGAAAAGTTACCGAAGATGATACAAATGGTGAAACAAACAGTGGAAACCATTAAGAAAATGAATATTCCAGAGACAGCAAGCCAGAGGAAATTGACCAATGAAGTGGAACTGGCACAACTACAGAAGAAAATATAAAAGATGGAAGAACGAATTCAAA
>NW_006399820.1:9135112-9139368 GCF_000299155.1 Elephantulus edwardii | reverse complement strand
CATCATGTTTGGTAGAGTGGAGGGGAAGCGAATGAGAGGAAGACCTTTGGTGAGATGGATCGATTCTGTGACTGGAGTTGTGGGAATAAGTGCATTTGAGATGGCTAGGTTGGCACAGGATAGAACACCATTTAGAGCTCTTGTACATAGGGTCGCTATGAGTCACAAGCGACTCGATGGCACATAACAACAACAACAACAACACTGTGAATGGACTAAATTTACCCAATAAGAGAAAAAGAGAAGCAGATTGGATTTAAAAAAAAAAAAAAAAAGCCCATCAATATGTCGCCTACAAGAGGCACATCTGAAATAAACGAGGAGAAAGACTAAAAATCAAAGGCTGGGGGAAAAATATATCCAAGCAAATAACAGGAGTGGCTATATTATCCTTTGATAAAATATACTTCGGGATGGCATGATGTTGTTGTTGTTAATGTGCCGTCGAGTCACCTGCAACTCATAGCAACCCTACGTACAACAGCCCTAAACCCTGTTCTATACTGTGCTGATCTTATTGTCTCTGACATATCTACCTCTATTACCCCAGTCACTGAACCAATCCACCTCATAGAGGTTCTTCCTCTCCTGTGGTGTCCCTCTGCCCTCCCAAGCATGATGTCCCTCTCCAAGGATTGGTCTCTCCTTGCTACGTGTCCAAAGCATGTCAGACGAACCTTCAAAATCCTTGCTTCCCTAACCCTCTCCACAATGAATCTGTTTGTTTTCTTAGTAGTCAATGGTATATTCACTATTCTTTTTCAGCAATACAGCTCAGAGGCATCAATTCTTCTTCTGTCCTCCCCAGACACTGTCGAGCTTTCTCGATGATTGCAGCCTTCAGTATGGATTGAGGCTCAATATCAAGAATACAGAGATTCTCACCACTCTGCCAATTGGCAGCATCATGATAGATGGTGAAGAGATTGAGATTGCTAACAGCTTTAGTTTGCTTGGCTCCACAATCAAATCTTGGCACCAGCAGCCAGGAAATAAAAGATGTATTGCAATGGGAAAATCTGCTGTTAGAGATCCCTCCAAAGTACTCAAGAGCAATGATGTCAATCTGGAAAATAAAGTGCACCTGGTACAGGCCATGGTCTTTGTAAACATCATAATAGATAAGAAAGAGTAGATCAAGAAGATATAACTGTGCTCAACATCTATGACCAAATGATAGACTTATAAAATTAATAAAAGAAAGGTTAATAGAGTTTAATAAAGAAATAGGTAGCACCAATATAGTGGTAGAAAATTTTAACACACCACCCATACCAAAGGACAGGTCAACTTAAAAGAAACTAAACAAAGATACAGAAAATCTAACCTATATGATCAGCAAACTCAACCTTGTGGGTGTATTTAGAGCAGGTATTTATAGTTCTTATAGGCAATATGTTGTTGCTGTTATGTGCCATCGAGTTGCCAGCGACTCATAGTGACCCTATGCACAACAACCCTAAACAGTGCTCTGTCCTGTGCCAATCTTATTGTCTCTGACACACCCGTCCCAATTACCCCAGTCACTGAACCAATCCATTTCATCAACGGCCTTCCTCTCCTGCATTGTTCCTACACCCTTCCAGGCATGATAGTTGTCTATATTTAGCCTTGTTTAGTTCATGAGCACTCTGGTAGCCTAGTCCATAGGGAGTTGTGCTGCCAACCCAAAGGCCATGCCTTTCTGGCAGTTTCAATCCATCAGCAACTCAGAGGAAGAATAGACTTATAGCTGACCCTCATCCTCTGTGATTTATAGACTTGGAAAGCCAGCAGAAGGTCAGCTATGAATCGATTCTGACTGGATGGTAATGAGTTAATGCAAGAAAAAGCTTGACGCCTTTTCAGTGATTTGACAGCTGGATGTGCTGCAAGTGAAGGGGACTGTAATGAAGAATTTGTTTCCAGTAGGGGTTGGTTCAGTCATTTCAAAGTGAGAGCAAACTTACATAACAGTAAAAGGCAGTTTATCTGAGTTAAACATTCATAACCTAGGAATTGCATGTAATTCAATATGGTATTTAAGTAAACTGCATAATACATTTTCAAATTTCTTTTTAAATATACTCTTTTCTTTAAAAAAAAAAAAGTTTTTTTTTTTTTGAGACCCTGGATGATACACTCAACTCGTAATTGAAAAGTAGATAATCAAGTCCACCCAGAGGCTTGTCAGAGAAAGACCTTGTAGTCTTCTTCAAAAAGATCAGTCACTGAAAACGCTTTGGGACACAGTTCTACCCTGACAGGTGTATGAGTTCAAGTTGCTTCATGATGATTTTTTTTTTTAACTTTTCAGACTCGGGTTTTGGACTTGGATGAAAAGTTGAGGATAGATCTGATTTTACTCTCTCCTAAGTTTTGTTACAATGACAGTGCAAAGGTTTTGGTTAGGGAGCTCTGGTGGCAGCACCTCTCTGATGGTTCAAATCCACCAGCAGCTCCATGGGAGAGAAATGAGCGTTCTTCTCCCACGCTATCTCCAACCTCTGAAAACCCACTGGAGGGTCAGATATGAGTGAATTCTGACTTACTCGCAATAAGTTGAGTTTTATGAGGTTGAGAAGGTTTTATTACAGCCTTACAAACTAGCAAAGAAAACAGAAAGCACAACATTGTGATGGCTGGAAAGCAGAGACAAAAGAAAAATCATTTTATCCTCTGAAGGGAAAAATAGAAAGTCCCTGAACTAGACGGCAAGGAAAATATAAAGAGGGGCAATTGAGTCAATATATGGATATTGAATGCTGAGAGTATCTATAATCCTAGCCCTCTTTCTTCATTTAACAGCTGGAATATTGATAGTCATGGCTTTGCCTTAGAGGTAAGAGTTAGTAAGAATTTATTTGGACAACTGACCCATGTAAACCTTAAAGGTGTTGACAACAGAGGTTCCAGAATTAAATGAGCCAGCCAGACCGTCCTGTCAGTAGTGAAGCTTGTGTTGATAAATCCCAGCCACAGGCCCTGAACTTTTGATGGCGTTTTCACCCTTAAACATGAATAGGTAATCAAGGATTACCAGGCCTTTAGGAAAAGATACAAACATAAAGGCGAAAGTCCAAAGCAAACACACAGAAGTAGGAGGAAATAAAGGGGGGAGGAGAAACCCTACACAACAGATTTCTAAAACATTTTTTCCCCAAAAAATGTATCTCTAGTACTCTGAAAGAAATAAGAGAACATATTTATCAAAATCATGATGCCTTGGAAAAGAGATCATTTGGAGAACAGAAAGGAATGCTTAAACCTATAAACATGGCATTAAATTTGTGTCTTCTAGGTTGCAACCCCCCCATGATACATCTTCAGGGATATGAACATGTACGGCTAAGCACAATTAATAACAGTGCATCTAAATTCCAAAATCAATCTCCGTAATAGTCTATGTGTTTCCTACTGCCAAAGGGGCCCTTTAGAGTAGTGAGAGAAGATCTTCACCCTGAAACCCACAGCGTCCCTTTTCAGCAGGAAGTAGCTAAGAGAATACGCCGTCCCCTTTGCTTTATGAATCAGGGTGAAGTCTCTCTCAGGGAGGAGTGATAGGGAATGGCAAAGGACACACTGACAAAGGAGATTAATCAGAACTGACTTTGACAAGCACTGTGGCAATTGGACAATTAAAACAGACATTCGGATGGCGGGGAAGAAGAACAAACTGGGGAGGAGGGTAGAGAGAATGGTGCAGTAATGAAGGAATGAAAACCCAAAATCCCTGAAAATGTTCATTAAAACTAATAAAATTTAATAAAATTTAAAAAAAGTGAAAAAGTCTATAGAACATGAAGATATTATTGTGTACTATCGGGTAAATTCCAGCTCACAGTGACCCTGTAGGATGAAGTAGAACTGCCCCATAGGATTTCCAAGCCTATCAGTGTTTAGGAAAGCAGAGTGTCTTCAACTTTCTCCTGCAGAGGAGCCGGTAGGTTCACACCACGGACCTTTTCATCTGCATACAAGTGCTTAAACACTGCACCACCAGGGCTCCTCAAATAGATGTGTTTCCAGAAAGTAGATCAACAGCAAATGAGATATAAGATAGTATAGATTGTAAAATTAAAGGAGTGTCTCAGGAACTCAATATTCAAACGATAAGAGATTTCCCAAAAAGTGAACAGTGAGGAAAAGAGGGAAGAATTGTCAATTAAATAACCCAAGGAAATTTCCAGTGAAGAAATTGAATTTCCAGAGTGAAAGCATTCTCTCTTAAATTAGCACTGTAGGTTCAAAATTGGGAAGGGTGTACGCCAGGGATG
>NW_006399820.1:9105906-9134301 GCF_000299155.1 Elephantulus edwardii | reverse complement strand
GGTAATTGGGATGGGAGTGTCAGAGACAGTGCGATTGGCACAGGACAGAGCGGAGTTTAGGGCTGTTGTACATAGGGTCGCTATGAGTTGCAGGCGACTCGACGGCACATAACAACAACAACAGATTTTTTAAAGGGGAAACAGACAAACAAACAAAGACCTACATCAGGACACAGACTTCTCAACTACAGCATTGGAGCTAAAAGAACAGAGTGGTATTTTCTTTCTTGCCAAGAAACAATACATTTCAGCTTAGAATGTTTTCACCCCTCCACATCATCAGTCAGTCAGTAGGATACTTCTTCTCTCAGGAAGCTTTTAAAGACTTCCTAGGCAGTGTAGGAACAGAAGAGTGACATAAGAAGGATGATCTAGTATATAGGAAGTAAGGCCCAACATAGGAGAGAAACAAAATGGATCTTTAATATGACAGTAAAGAGAGCAGCCAGGCTTCCAACCTAGAGAGCCTTCATACTACCTTGGAGTGGCCCAGAAAGCTCTGGAGGAAATGGCCTCAAGAAATGTGAAAGAGATGGAACCGTGGGAGTGAATATCTTGATAAGTGATTTAGATAAGTGGAGGAGAATTTGAGCATGAATTAGTGATAAAGACGTAAACCCTCCCCCCAAAATCAATTTTTTTCCCTTCAACTTCACAGAGAAAAATGAACAGAAAAGACAACGTAATCTTAGTTATTACATGGCTGAATCCAGACTGGTATATGTAGTCATAATAGTATGGCTTAGTAATTAATAAGTTGCACAGACAACCCAAAAGCAAATGGTTTGGATCCACCAGCTGTTCCAAGAGAACAAGATGAACGATCTCCTTCTGTGTGGTTTACAAGCTCTGCAGACTCCCTGTAGGGTCAGCTCTCAGTTGGTTCCAACTCAGTGTTCATGAACAACAGCAATATGATCACTAACAATTGAACTAGAATTGTGGTAGATTTCTACTGAGATGTGTAGGTGACAAATGTACAGGCATAGTATAAACAGGGTATGCTGTTGTTGTTACATGCCGTTTTGTCACTTGTGACTCAGAGTGACCCCATGTACAACAACCCTGAATCCTGCTCTATACTGTATCAACCTTATTGTCTCTGACATACCTACCCTCATTACTGTAGTCACTGTATCAATCCATCTCATCAATGGTCTCTCTCTTGCTCCATCCCTTCACCCTTCCAAGCTTGATGTCCCTCTCCAAGGACTGGTCCCTCTTTGCAACATGTCCAAAGTATGTCAGACGAAGCTTCGGAATCCTTCCACCAAGGAGCAGGCCGGCCTCACCCTGTCTAGGACAAATCTGTTTGTTCTCTTAGAAGTCCATGGTGTATTCAACACTCTTCTCCAGCACCACAGCTCAAAGTCATTAAGTATCTTTCTATCATCTCTAGTCACTATCCAGTTCTCTGATGCTTAGCAAGCAACTGGGAAGACTATGGCCTGAATCAAGCGCACTTTAGTCTCCAGACTGACATCATTACTCCAGTACTCTGGAAAGGTCCCTGATAGCCGACTTTCCCAATGCAATTCATCTCTTGATTTCCTGGCTGCTGGTACCAAGCAAACTAAAGTTGTTAATATTCTCAGTCTCTTCACCATCCATGTTGATGTTGCTAATTGGCCCAGTGGTGAGACTCTTTGTTTTCTTGATGTTCGTCTTTCATGGTCCCAGTTTGTAAATAATACCTAACCAAAACATACACACACACACACACACACATACACACACATACCCTCTCAAAACAAAAATTAGTTGATTCTGGCACAGGGCCACTCCTCATGCTCCATAGAGTTTTGAAGCTTGTAACTGTTCACTAGTCCTCACTTCAAAGGCATCATTAAGTTGATTCATACTGTTAACCTTGAATTTCATCGTTAAGGATTTAACCATTGGTACTGTCTGAAGAGTGCAAGTGTTAAGTACTTGGCTACTAACCAAAAAGATTGGCAGTTCAAACTCACCAGTTGCTCCACAATTAAAAAAAATGTGTTCATTTACTTCCATAAAGAGTTATAGCTTTGGACATTCTATGGCGTGGTACTAGTCCATCCTAAAGATCACTATGATTTGGAATTGGCTTGATAACAATGAATTTGGCCATGCCTGTTTCATGGTTCAAATCCCCAAGAGACTGTATGGGAAGAAGATAAGCAATTTCCTTTCAGGTGATTTACAGCCTCAAAAACCCTACAGAAGGTCAGCTATGAATTGGTTCCAGCGTATTTATTAGCATTGAAGAAGGGAATGAAGTACACATATATCTTCTGACCTTTTTAATCATGATGGCATATGTAGAAATCAAAAGTTGTGTTGCACTGGACAATAGTGAAGTCAAGGACCTCATTAAAGTGCTAAAGAGTAAAGATGCCAGTTTGAAAGCTACAGTGTGCGTGATTCAAGCCAAGGTATATGAAAATTGGACAATGAATAAGGAAGGCCAAAAAAGAATCAAAACTTTTGAATTGTGTGGATGAAGAGTATTAGCTGTACCATCGATCACCCAAAGAACAAACAAATCTACCTTGGAAGAGGTGCAACCAAGGTGCTCCGTAGAGGCAAAGATTTCGTCTCCCATATGTATGACATATAACTAGGAGGGGCCAGTCCTAGAAGAAAGAGATCATACTGGGAAAGGTAGACAGTCAATGACGAGAGGAACTGTAAAGACGTTAAATTGGCACAGTATTTATCACAGTAGTCTTGAACATGGCAGAGAAAATGAGGATGGTCCAGGATAGGACAAGGTTATGTTGAGTTATAGTCAACTCTATGGCTCCTAACAACAACATCGACAAGGGCTAAGCAGCCTGGTTGGTATAGTATATTAAGTGTTGCACTGCTAACTGGAAGGTCAGCGCTTTGAACCCACCAGCTGTTTCAAAGGAGACAGATGGATAGTCTTTTCTTGAAGGCCTTGGCAATCTGATGGATGATTGCTATAATGCAGAAGTGACTTATTGACAATGAGTTTGGCTTTTAGGAAGACCTAACAAAGACAGAGACCTCTGGAATAGAAAAAAAGTTGACCTATTGCATTTCCAAAGCTGTAATCTTTATGGGAACAAACTGCCTGATCTGTTTTCTTCCAGAGTGACTGGTAGGTTCAAACCTCCCTGGTAATAGTCACACATGTTACCACCATGACACTAAGCATTATAAGGTGATGAAACAGCTTAAAGCAAACATGTAGATAGCAAAGTCCTCTTAGCTTTTCCCTTCTGAAGAGCGTACAAGTGGAAAGAATGGGATAGAGATGAGATAATAAGGAGAGCAGGAGGGCAGTATCTCAAAATTGAGTGCCACAGTGTATATTGGACCCTACTAGGCTGCTTCATGTGATGGGAAAAGGACCTCCATAAGAATACATCACCTGACAGATGCAAAACTAAGGAAGGTCCGTGGCCTGGTATTATTACTGTTCTGTCAACTGAAAGGTTATCAGTTTGAATTTACCAGCTCCTCTTCGGAGAAAAGATGAGTAGTTGCACCCCATAAACATTTATAGTTTGGACATCCCATGAAGATTCACTGTGAATGAGAATCAACTCAGGAGCTGTAGATCACTCAGCATCCATGGAGATCCTTAGTGGTCAGCTACAGTTGAAGCATTGCATTCTCCTGACGCCCTTTGCACTTAAAATCATCAAGCCTGTCAGCTGACTCAGAAACCTATACTCTTGGCATTTCTCTTTCCAACTTGTATGAGCATGGGTTAATTTCTGAGAAAAATATAGCATTAACTTTATATCATTTGAGTTGTTGAGAGGGTTGTGGTGGTTCTATGTTGAATTCTCATCTTCGGGTCAGGAGACTTGAGTTTGATTCCCAGCCAGCACACCTCATATTCCCAGCCATCACACTGTCACTGGAGGGTGTGTGTGTGTGTGTGTGTGTGTGTTGCTATAGGAGAGTTTCAGTGGAGCTTCCAGACTCAGTTGAGGTAGGAAAAAGACTTGATTATCTCCTTCTAGAAATCAACCAGGGAAATCCTTATGGATCACAGTAGCCCCGTCTTATTGCGTGTGGCTCTACCATGCATTAGGAGCAAGTTTGTCCACAGCTAACAATAAGAAGTTGTTGTAGGAATGAGGATGAGCCCAAGTGAAAACTCAGCTCCTTAATATTCCTCTTGCTCTTTCCCCTTATTTATATGCTCCTGCCCCCCTTGCCCCACCTCCACACACGCTCATACACACTCCATTCTTTCCCATTTCCCCCCCCACACTCCTTCATTTTTATCCCTTGCACACTTGCAATCTGCCTGTCAGTGGCTGCAAACATTGCCCAGATAGGAACCAACCTCAGAAATTTTCATCCACTGGCCACCTCTGGAGTAACCTTGCTTGACAACATTTAAAAAATAAAAACCAAAACCAACAACTGACTGATTCCAGAAATGACATAAAGATGAGAGAGAGAAGATTGAGCTCTATATTAAATTGTCTTCTGGTTATCACATAAAGGTTCTTTTGCCATAAAGGCCAGAAGTGAAGAATAAAATGTGCGTGTTTAATACATAGGACAAAAATAAGTCCATTTTGACATAACACTTGAGGAGAAGACAGGTCAAACAGCCCAGCCACCCCTGAAATGAATTTTAGATGTGATGGTTATTACTGGTGTGATGGGGCAGTGAGAGATGCCTGTGATGCTTGCATTGCTGATAGAAATGATTTCTTTACAGTAGGTGCTAAATTTGATGTAGAAAGTAGGAGAGTTATCAAAGCTACATTGTCATGTCTGACCTCCCAGATCCCAGTCGTGGGATCGTAATAAAAACGAGCTGTAGGTTCATCTTGAGATGCAGCAATAACTGGCACAGAACAGTTTTTGAGCTTCTCTTCAAATAGGGTGACACCAGGACTTCGTTGGGGTCATGAAGGAGATGCTTTGGTTTTGATCAGTTTTTAGTACGATATATCGGCTTATCTATGGGTCAGAGAGATCCCGTTTTCCCCATTCTGTTTTCATCATTTCTCCCCTTGGGTGCTACGCGGACTAGGCTTTAGAAGCTGGCACGAGGCTCTGAGCGTTAATAGAGTTTGTGTAGATCCAGACATGCATCTTCACAAACTAGGCTCCAAGCTCACACACGCTGAATTTTAGATTCAGTAAAAACACTTTGCTTTCCCTTTCACTTATGGGGAGAGGGTAGTGTTTAATAACACTAGTGAAATGCGTAAAACTCAGGGGTGCTAATTATAACGACCTGTACTATATTTATGTTAGCAGGTTACAGACTATCACTCTCTCATACTAACATCTTGAATAGAAATTTTCTTTTCGCTTAATTGTATAATTTGTCCTTATCAAGATAATTGACAGATAACCAGGCATTATTAAACAAATAAAAAAGTTATATATACACATATAATTATGTGTGTGTGTGTGTGTGTGTGTGTGTGGCTCTGGTGGCCTAATGGCAAGAAGCTGTGCTGCAATCTCGAAGGCACATGGTTCACGGCCACCAGCTGCTCTGCCAGAGAAGGATGGACAATTTCCCATGCGATTAACTGCCTCTGAAAACCCGCTGAAAGGTCAGCTATGGATCGGTTCCACCTCTACAGAACATAAGAACAGAGTGTGTGTGTGTGTGTGTGTGTGTGTGTGTGTGTACATAAAAACTTATTGTTCTCAAGTCAGAACCCACTCATAGCTGACCCGCCAGTAGGTTTCAAGGCTATCAGTTATACAAGAAAAGATTGTCCTCCTTTCTGTCAAGGAGCCCCTGGTGGATTGCAGCTAACAGAGAGGTGCCACCTGCGGGTTAGCGCAGCATGCTGTGGACTGTGCCACCAGAGCTTACACACACTCACACACATGCGAAAAACAGCTGAGAATTCGATTACACCCTTTTTACCTTCTCAAACTGCTTTGCTTCAGAGTAACCAAATTGGAGGCAAGACATCTTGCAAGTTAAATATTTATTCTTGCGTTACCAGGTATTTGGATATGTTGTAAGAGCTGGTGTAAATGTAGACAAAGGCCTTTGGTGCTGCCAGGTTAAAATACCTGGCTGCTGAAATTCAAATGTACCAGTTGCTCCTCAGGAAAAAGATATGTCAGCCTGCTTCTTTGAAAATTTTTGGGAACCTGATGAAGTGGTTCTGCTCTCTCCTGTAGAGCCGGTGTGAGTTGGACTTGACAACTCAGAACTTTGGTTTTTAGTAAGGGGACAGAATTGTTCTTTGACTATATTATGAACAGTTATTAGTCGTTATACTGACATCTTTGTTTTTTAACATTTCCCCCCCACTGGAAAATAATGTTTATTGTGACCCCAGCAGCTGCATCATCTAATCCTGACATTAGGCACCTTCTTCCTTTCCAATGCAGTCTTTCTTAAATGGTCCCATGAAGGCTTTCTTCCAGATGATGAAGGAAAAGAAGTCCTTTATTTTTCAATTAAGAATTACTATGTTGTTGTTGTTGTTGTTGTTGTATACCATCAAGTTGGAACTAATACATAGCTAACCCTCCAGTGTGTTTTCAGAGGTCATAAATCACATGGGAGGAGTTTACCCATCTTTCTCTCACAGAGCAGCTGGTGTACTTGAACCAGATACCTTTGGGTTAGCAGCACATTACCTTACTGCTGAGTCACCAGAGCTTCCTAAAGGTTGCTTTCACTATTGATTTTATTCTTCTCAGTACTTTTCTAATGAGCCAAAGATATTTGATCTTGTCATTCTCTATCCTATCTATAGCTTGTCACAGGGAAAAGCAAGGTTATAACAGTACACAGATTTTTTTTTTAAGAAAAATGTGTACAATATAACTTCACTCTGAGCAAAATGCAGTTAGAAATTAGTTTCAAATTCTAGAGCTGTCTGAAATGATCATCTTGAGGTAGCATTTATAGTTTTTTTAAAAAAAGTCATTCCAGCCAGCATAAAATAAATTTGCATTTGATTTAGTGATCTGTTTAGGTATCGTGAGCAGGTGTCACTTGTTGGCACGGCTATCGGTGAGAGGTATTAGGACCACATGTTAATATCCAGAATGTTTGGGATTCATTCAGCAATCATTGCCATGCTTACCGTGTGCCTGACTGAGGGTTAAGTGGGCGAGTTTTGTTTTCTGGCACCGTGGAGTCAGCTTCAGTTCACAATAAGAACACAAACACTGCCTCATCCTGAGACACAGAGTTGTGTTACATGGAGTAAGAAGCAGATTGTCAAGCCTTTCTAACTCACTGGGTGAGTTTGAACTTCCAGCCTTTTAATTAGCAAGCTGCTGAGCATGGTAACCATTTTTCCTACTCCATAATACCAAATTCAAACCCACCTCCATCAAATTGATTTTAACTTACTGTCAGCGTTAGAGCCAAACCGTGAAACATTCAAAGCTGTAAATTGTTACAAAAGCCACATCATTGTCCTGTGGACTGGCTAGTAGAGCTGACGTTCTGCCTTGTTGTTTGGACAGTGGAGTGGTTTAACTACTGAACAACCAGGGCTTCTTTACCCCGTAAATGGGAAGATCAAGCAATGATTTATTTATTTTGCTTACTCTCCAATTTAGAATCACCTGGGGAGAGGTTTAAACTCCCTGTTCCAGGCTATGCTCCACATTAATTTAACCAGATTTTATGGTATTGAAACCTAGGCATCAGTATCATTTAAAATTTGCCAGTGATTCTAATGCACAGCCAAGATTGGGAATCAGTTATTGGAGCAGAGACTGGCAAACTTTCTGCAAAGAACCAGAGAGTAAATATTTGAAACTCAGCAGGCCATCCAGCTTCCTTTGTAACCACTCACCTCTACCATTGTTTGACAAAAGAGGTCATGGACAATACGTAATGAATGAGTGTGGCTATGTTCCACTGAAGGGCGTGTAATTTTCATGTACCAGCTATATTCTTGTCCTTTTGGTATTTCTTTTCCCTCAGCAATTTAAAAAAACAAAACAAAACTAACACCTGATCTTATATTGCAGACTGTATAAAAATAGGGAGCTATTCACATGAGGCCAGAGACTGTAGTTCACCAACACTTGATTTAAGGGTGAATGTTGTGCACAAGGGAAAAAACTGTTGCTGTAATAATTGAGATAAGAAGTAAAGTTAATGGTCTATTATACTAGGCTACAAAGGCAGGGGGAATATTGAATTGATATATATAGCCACTCATGTTCTTAAGTGATATTTTTTGTTAAATTTCTTTATCTATTTTTTTTTTGCATGTGAAAGTAATTACTTTTACCATATTGTCCAACCATTTCCAAATTTTCATCGTTCCAGAGATACATCTCTTAGGAAATACATCGTCTTTTCGCCTTCTTTCCCTGTTAACTGACAATAAACTTTGGTCTCTGCATTTTTCTATTCCAGATAATTAATATAAGTCTGATTATACAATATCTATCCATTTGTGTCTGATGTGTTTCATTTAAGCATACAGTTTTCAAGGTGTAGCCATAATGTACAATGTATCAGAGCTTCATTCTCTTTTATAGCTGAATGATATTCCTTTATATATTTATGCCCCATCTGCTGATGGACACTTGAGTGCTTTCAGTCTTTTGGCAATTGTGAATAATGCTGCAGTGATTTGCTTTTGGGCATTTAGAGGATGTTTAAGTGACTCATGTGTGATATGTGGTAGGAGGTGTCCTTGCCTCTGTCTTCTCACTCTGTAAGGATTTGTTTTGTGTTGAAAAGCTCGCTCTTTCCCAACTACTTGTGTGACGGCCACTCATTTGAGCACCACCTATTTTTACAAAAATAGTTAAGTCTCCTTCCTATCATGTGTGCCAGACATGCCTTTATTGCCAAAGAATGGCCTTTCCTTACAAACAAGTGTTCTCTTAGAAAATAAGGTGAACAAGATATGAGACTTTATGGCTTATTAGAGATCGTAGAGTAAAGACAGAATTTTCTATCCGCATTTTCTTCCAACATTAGTTGCCTGCCAGTACCTGCCCCCACTCTATTCTCTAACTTCTGTGAAAATGAGGGGCTCATTGGTCCACAAAAGTTATTTTACAAACCGAGACTGGGGGGAGGGGAGTGTGTTTCCCAGTGATACCTATTATACTTTAAAATCAGATTATCTTTTCACATTTCTCAACTTCTGAACTGGTTCTTTTATCTGAATACCATTACAGTTGGCTGAGAAAATTCACTTCTCTGTTTTCTAGCTTCTGTGCTTAGAAGTCTGCAGTTTTGATGCACTTTAACACTTCTTTACAGTGTGTCCGCACTGTGGAAATGAGAGAAACCAAATGACCTGTTAACTTTCATTGAATTTCTGTAGCTGACTGAAAAAAAAGGGAGCGTCAAGGCTACAGGCAGCATCGCACAGAAGAGCACAGTACAGTGCATGGATGCTGTGGGCACTTCCAGTTTTTGAAGCTCTTACACAGAGACTTGTGCTGCTAACCCAAGGGTGGCATCTCTGTCAGTTCAGATCCACCAGCAGCACATGGGGAAAAGATGGTCAGTTTCCTCCCATGAGATTTACAGATTCCAAAACCTCAGTGGATAATTAGCTGAGACTCAGTTCTAACTCAAGGGCAATGAGATTGAGTTTGAATTTATTGGAGAGTATGAGGGAGTTCCGGTGACTCTGTGGTAAGGAATTGCACTGCCCACCCAAAGGCACACAGATTGAATTCACCAGGTGCTCCACAGGAGAAACCTGGACAGTCTCTTCCCATGCAATTTACTCTCCCTGGAAACCTGCTGGAAGGCAGCTATGGATCAACTTGAACTTGATGGCACCCACAACGATAACAGAGAATATCATTAAATCAGGTGGTGATGAACTGATCAGACCATAGGGGGTGTGTGTGTGTGTGTGTGTGTGTGTGTGTGTGTGTATAGACCTGTGCTGCACAGAGTTTACAGTACCTGTGATCGTTCTGAAGCAGGTCACCAAGTCTTTCTTCAGAGGTACTTCTGGATAGACTCGACCTGTCAACCTTTCAGTGAGTAGCCCAGCATGTTAGCCACCTCTGCAACCCACGGACTCCTGCTATAGAGTGAATAACAGAGAATATTGGATGAAAAAAGGTACACAGTTCAAAGCAGCTTTATTCTTCCTTAGTTTTTCTTATCACTAAAAGTGATAAAAACAGTAGTTCTTGAATCTCTTGGAACAACATGAAATTGCATGTATCATTCCTCATCTTAATGATGTACAAGAAAAGCAGATGACATTTTAAAGACATTATGTATGTTTCTCTGAATGCTCTGATGAGCAATCATGTTGTAAGGAGGGACCAGTCCTTGGAGAAGGGCATCATGCCTGGGAGGGTGGAGGGACAGCACAGGAGGGGAAGGCCCTCTATGAGGTGGATTGATTCAGTGACTGGGATAATTGGGATGGGAGTGTCAGAGACAGTGCGATTGGCACAGGACAGAGTAGAGTTTAGGGCTGTTGTACATAGGGTCGCTATGCATCACAAGCGACTCGACGGCACATAACAACATCATTGATTTTATTATTACCTTAAAGTTTGAGGCATATTGTTTTTCTTTTTTTTTTTCCTTCTCCATTTTGCTGCTCTTAAATGCCTGCTGTTCATCTTAGGATGAATACCATCCAAATACATGCAGTTGGAAGATGTGGTTGAGTACTAATATTATAAGTGCTTTTATCTAAGCTGCTAATGTTTTACACATTGGTAATGGAATAAAGGTTTACGTTTATTAAATTAGCTTTCCATTTATTTTACAGAACAACTTGTCTAGTAGATGCATACCTGTACCAGAATAATGCCAGAATGTACCACAGAGAACTTCCAGTATATAGAGTCCATCCTTAAATATGTAGTGAGTAAAGGAAACAAGCCAGAAGACTCCCTCCGTTGCCCTTGAATAAATTCTGCCCCGTTTTAGCCCTCTGAGCCAAGGTTCTTCGTGTTAACAGGAATGTACTTCTTCATCCTTTTCCTGCTGGTGGGATCGAGCTGCCAAGCTATCTGCAATATAGAAATATAGTGAGAAAATGCCTCATAGAGTTCAGGATATAAACTGCTGATGACTAAAACTGGGAACAGATCTAGAACCCTACTGGTTAACAAGTGGGAGAGGCCTTAGCAATCATTTTGGCTTGTTGTTCATAACATTCAAAAACGCTAAAGAGCTTTTCGATAATATACATCCTCAGTGGCCATCACACTCATACAACCAGAGTAACTAGAGGGTTCAGACCAGGGCCTGGTTAGATTTGAAACATTCTCTAATGAGTTTCTCCAGGTAGAGTGACACTGTGACATAGGAGGCAGTGGGTTCAGTTGTGCCAGAGATTGTGAGGATGGCACAGGAAAGGCTAGAGTTCAGATCTGTTGTTCATAAGGTCGCTATGGGTCATACTCAAACTTGGTAGCACCTAACAACAACGAGTCTAACCTACAAACAGCCACTGGCCTTATCCAACTCCCTCATTTTACATGGGAAGTGCAGTGCAAATAGCCTGCTGCAGATTAGACGGCCTTCACTCTGCATTCCCTGTGTGACCTCATTCCCCTCTCCTGCTTTGAATTACACTACTACGTTCTTGGCTCTCAATCTGTGGCTCGCACTTCTTTGGAAGAACATGCTCTTAGATCTGAATTCCTCCTCATTCTCCTTCCAAATGTCTCATACCTACTTCAAAATCATTCTGTTCCAAACAGAATTTTTCACTAACTGTTGTTCTTTGAGTACTGGTAGCCCCAAAGTTTAGGCTCCTGGCTGCTAAGGAAATGTTGGCCACTTGACCTCTCCCAGATTGTCTTCAAAAAGTCTTCTCTTGTGAAGATGGCAGCCATAAAAACCCCTATGGGGCGGTTCTGCTGTCACACAAGATCAGTATGATTAAAAAATCTGTTCAGTCACCCCTAGGGTGTTCTGGTGGCTTAGTTGTAAAGATCAACACTGTCAACCCAAAAGCACCCAGTTCAGTCCCCCAACTACTCAGAGAAAATGGGCCATCTCCTCCCATGTGATTTCCTTCCTCTAGAGGGTGAGCTATAGGTTGGTTCCAGCTCAATGATACATAACAACAACACATTCAAGAGCAACACCAACTGTTTGCCTTCCAAAGCTGCCTCTCATTCTAGAGTCCAGAACTTTCTGGAGCCATCCTCTGTTCTTTGTGTCTGCACTGTTGCCAGTCACTCACCATGTGCTGTCCATCCTGCCCCCTAGCTACTCCTGACCCCCAGCCTGTCTTTGCTTTCCCTTGCTCCCAGCTGAACTGGAAATATTGTCATTCTTCCTGAAACATTGCAACAGCTTCTCATCGAGTGTTTGACCCCCTGCCTTGTCATCAGGCTCCCTCTCTTAACACCATTGGGATCATGTGTCACTTTATTTCTTGTGTGATATGTCCTAATCAGTTAGCTAGTTGTTCAACTCCCCAAAGCTACCCCCTTTCCTGTCTGTCACCTATTGCCTGTAATTGTCCTACTTCCTTACAATACTTATGAAGCATGAGAGATATAAGCTCAGTTCTTTTGTCTAGAACTGAAATCTCCAATAAGCAATGACGTTGTTCCTCTTCAACCCTGTCACATCAGTGGCCCCAGCATTGCCTGCACCCTGGCACTGGTATCCAGCCTTGCAGGAAGTAAAGTAGATGATCCCAAGGTAAACATCAGCACCTCCTGAGGAGTTAAATGTATACTTGCCTCTGAAGGTTACTGGCTACTTTATTCTACTCCATGACCACAGTGTTCCTAAACCTCTTCTTACTAAGCCCTTCCCTTCTTTGTGACTCTCTAAATTCCTCACCCATTTTATACCAAAGACTTATTTTTTATTCCCAGTCATTTGTTGTTGTTCAATGGTTAGGTTTTTGTTAGGGTTCCCCCCCCCTAAAGCTCTTGGTTGTTTCCCTACCTTTTATATCAGAGTGTGATTCTTGACTTCTTTAATGAGTGTCTGTTCTAGACATTAGTAACAGATCAGTGCTTGATTTCTAGTCTTTATTACCTGAGATTCTGACCCTTAATTTCTTTTAGCTTGTTAGTAATTTGAGCATGCCTCTGCTAAACCCAGATTAAAGTTGCCTTGTTGTGTCAAGTACCTATGTGTGAAAAAAGAATAAATAAAACAGAGTTCCTCAGAACCTGATCATCCGGTTTGTAGGTGGTCCTGGTTCCTTATCTTTTCACTTTTGCTTAACTTTCACTCTTACTAACAGGCCAGGTGGCCGCTTAACCCTTTCCTAGGTTTTCTGCTGGAAAAAAGGTGGGAAAACATAAATTAAAACTCCATCCGACATACTTGGCTTGTTAAAAAATGATGAAGACTTGCTAAGGAGATAAATCTTCTAAAACTGAAGCTTGTGGTATTGCTAGATCATTTCAGAGAATTGACATGTGATTGAAGTCCCTAATCTGATTCATCTTTATCTTACACCATGTCATTTCTGAATTTTCAGGATTTTACAGAATATTGCACTTGTTTGGGTAAACAGAAGATGTTAAATTGAGGATTTGTTAGTTGTTCTTGAACTGGTTGTCACGGACAGGGAACCTGTACAGGACAAGAACGAAGCCCTGCCCAGGTCTGCACCATCCACACATTCTGCGCGGGGCTTCGGCCCGTTATTGCCAACATTATGCCAGTCCATCTTGTGGAGAGCCTTCTTTTCCTCCTCTGACTCTCCGCTTTTGATATCCTTCTCTAGGAACTGGCCCCTCTTGACAGCAAGCCCAAAGTATGTGAGACAGAATATCATTGTCTTTGCCTCCAAGGAAGACAGCCAGCGCTGATTGTGTAGTCTATAGAGAGTCGCCTTGCTAACCCAAAGGCAGCTCCTTTTGGCCAGTTCAAATCCAACAGCAGCTCCACAGGAGAAAGATGGGCCATCATCCCCTGTTCTGTTTATAGCCTCATAAGCCTGCTGGAAACGAGCTATGAGTTGATTGTGATTCGATGGCTATGAGTGAGCATCCTGGGTGTGCTTCCCCCAAAAAAATTTGCACGTACTCTTGGTAGTCCATGGGCTCTTCAGTACTCCTTGTCAACACCACAGTTAAGATGCATCAGAGCTTCTGTCTTGATTAGTCATTGTCCAACTTTCACATGCCCTTGAAACTATTAAAAATATGATGGTTTGGGTCAGACTAACCTCAGACTTCAAGGTGACATCCTTTTTATCCCTTAGCACTTTAAAGATCCGTGGCTGCGAATTCACCCAAATTGTTTGATTTCTTGACTTCCGCTTTCCTGGGTGTTGATTGCGGGTCCAAATAAAATGAAATCATTGGCATCTTCAGTCTTTTTCCCATTTATCATGATCTTGTTTATTGGCCTCGTTAGGAGGATTTTTGTTTGCTTGGTGTGGGGATGTTCTCTATACTGAAGTCTATAGTATTTAACCTCACATTCAAAATTCAGTTTCTCAACATGCGATCTGAACTCTGTTGCATACTTTTACTAAAAATGGAAATACTTTGACAGCCTTAAAGCTCATTACTATCAAGTTGCAGTTACCTTGCAAGACCAAACAGAATTGTCCCCCTGGGTTTCCAAGGGTATAATCTTCATGGAAGCAAACTGCCACATGTTACTCCCCTGGAAAGGTGGGTATGTTCAAACTTCTGAGCTTTTGTAACCAAAGAACACCTAGCCACTCACTATTACACCACAACTCCTTTGGTCCTAAAAATCTTTCCTTGAGCCCCTTACCTCTGCTTGAAATATGAATATAAGGGACCATCATTATTTTCTGTGTTCTGATAGCAGAATACAAATGCAACTCATAAAATGCCTCTTAGAACTGAGATATGCACAGCTTCAGCTTGAGGAATCTTGAGTCTGTAGCAAATTTCTAGAATGTCTCATCTTTTAAACTGTAGTGTATAACATGTGTTCAAATCTACCAGGTGCTCCTTGAGAAAAAGAGTGAGGCTCATCACATGAAAGTCTATCCTCTGGGAAACCCAGTGGAAGGTCTTTATGAGTCAGAATAAGCAAGCTGTTTAGCTAAATTGTGGTGCTATAGTTAAGTTCTCAGCTGCCAACCAAAATGTTGGCAGCTCAAACCCACCAGCCACTTTGCAAGAAAAGTTGTGGTGGTTCAGTTCGCTTCCATAGGAGTTACAACCTTGGAAACCCTGAGGGGAAGTTCTACTCTGTACTTCAGGGCTACCAAGATCCATAATCGACTTAACTGCAGTGAGTTTGGTTTGCACGTAAGTGCAAGGCTCCGCGTGTTCTGACTTTTCAATATCTTCTTATCTCTGTGGGCTGCACCTCGATTTTAAGAATGGGAGTGATTCGAAGGTGTCTTGTACAGTCCTGTGAGATGTGTGCCGGCCTCACTGTACTTTGGGCCACCCTCACTGCAAGTTCATCAGACAGTTTGTTTAACATGTTTGCTTTTTAAACACTTGGCGAATTAACAGGTGGCTACATGATTGAGGTGTTTGTTTGAACAGGCTAAAAAGCGGGAGGTCATTTACACACACGTTATGATGCAATAGGAAAATACCTAATTAGTCCATTTTTTGGCTCCGCTTCTAGTTTCAGTTACACCTGCTGATAGCAAGGCTCAGCAAGTTTGGAAAGATAGTGCTGCTTTGGCTGCCAGCGTGTGGGACACTGGTTCACTAGGAACGATGGGCATGGTCTCCTTGCTTCGGCCTGAGCGCTGCTTAGTTCCCAGTGTTAGTTGCTGTTATAATGTAAATAAAGAAGGTTTTTAAAGGCCCACGTCTAAACCAATTTAAGAATGATCTTGAAATTCACTTATGATACTCTCTCTGTGTATACAGAATGCACTGAAAGGAAAGATAATTGGTTGTCATTTGGCCTATTACATGAGCATTTTGATATGTTGGAATATAGGTTATGATTGGTTCATGCTCTGTCTCCATTGAGCAAAATGAAAAAGCAAACTATTTTGCTGAGTAATTCAGTGCTGGATGTCACATAGCGTCGATATAGCCAGGAGTAGAGGATGTAGGTCAGGGATTAGCCATCTCTTTCTGTAGAGGACTAGATAGTAAATATTTCAGGATTTCTGAGCCACATTGTCTCAGCTTTTCAATTCTGGTGGTAGCACCAGTGGAGCCATAAACAGTCTACAAATGCATTGATGTGACTGTGTTTCAATAAAACTTTATTTACCAAAAAACCCAAACCATACCATAGCCTGAGTTTGGCCCTTTGAGTCATCATTTTTCTACTTCTATTCTAGAACTACAACCCCAGTGGTACAACTCTGACATTGCAGGAAGAGCAGTGGTTATATGTAAGTTCACTGAACTTATATATGACCTCTAATATACATAGCCAAGACTCTGTTGTATACAATATGTACAGTACATTGTATATAAGAATTTTATTGTCAGAGGAAGGTCTTCATTTCATCACTAGATTCTTTTGAGACTAATCTTAATGGAGTTTTTTTAAGTTTGTTGTTGTGTTTGGTTTTTGTTTCATTTTACTTATCCTTTATATCCTACTTCCTTCCTCAAATTATTTGAATGAAGTGTCAGCTATGAGTTGGTTTCAACTTGATAGCAGAGAGGGAGGGAGGGAGGGAAGAAGTATAAAAAGGCATCTATAGGTTTTGGCTAACAAAATAGAAATATGAAATCATAACTGACATGAAAAGGTTAAGCGAAATTACCTCTTACTATTCCTTATCCACTTGCAAATTCAAGCTGGAAGCTAGGCCATTTCTGGGCTTAATCAATCTTTGGGATACCTCCAAAGGTAACTGCTGACGTAGTCCTTACACTATCTTCTCTAGCGCAACTTCTTTTCTGGGGCAAAGAAAATCCCTAATGTTTTATGTTAAGTCTCCTACCATAGGAAGTGTTAGTCCTCCACCATTTTACTCCTGATTGATGTGTAAGCCAAGAACTGTTACACCAACTCAGTGGGTGTATGAAAAGGAAGGAGAAAATTATGAGTTAATGAAAACGTTGGTGGGCAAGTGACCAGTTACACACATAGCCTAAGGCTTACAGAGCTAGCGTTTCGTTAGCCAAGGGAACTGTTTCTAATCATTTAGGACTACATCTTCTGCTCTGGGGGAAAAGGAGTGTTAAGTTACATCCGAGTTAGGTAAGTGGAAACACAGTTCCGAGGTAGTCACGGGAGATGGGAATTTGAGCTGGGTTATAAAGAAAGATTATTTTGATGGTGTCAGTATGTGAAAATAAGACAAAGATTACAAATACTGCTACCTGGAACTATGACTCCAGAAGTAGTTCTGAAATGCTGTTTGTACAAAAATAGTGTTTGTACAAATGACAGTACCAAGGCTCTGTTTAAATAACAGGGAGAGCTCTTGGCATAATGGGTAAACACTCGACTGCTAACAGAAAGTCCAGCAGTTCAGACACACCAGGAAAGAGAAGAGGCCGGATATTGTACCCTCAAAGAAATTACAGCCTATGTAACCCTAAAGACAGTCTTACAGAGACTACTCTGTGCTGTAATGAATTCAAATAAACTCCTTATTGTTAGGGAGCTCTGCCTAGTGGTAAAAAGCTAAGCTGCAATCCCAAAGGCGCACAGTTCAAATCTGCCAACTACTCCCCAGGACAAGGAGTTAGCTCCTTCTGTGAGATTTACTGCCTCTGAAAATCCACTGGAGAGTGAGCTATGTGTTGTTTCTAACTTGATGCCACATAACAGCACCATTATTGTTTGGAGTGATTTGGATCCAGAGTTGCTGTGAGGTGGACTCAATTTACAGAGTTGCTATGATTGGAATCAACTCAATGTATCACAATAAAATTTTAATAACCACATTCTAGTCGTTAGCCATATGGATGAAGAAAATTATTTAGGATTCAGTCAACAAGCTCTGCTGAGATGTTCCTTGAATGGTTTATCTGAGACATCTCACACACACACACACACACACACACACACACACACACGTGTTCTTTGTATATAAAATTTTTTAAAAATCCCAACCTTCAATTTTTACTATTTTAATGTGGTTAAAAGGGTGAAGACTTTGGTTCTGATTTTAATCCATGTGCTGTAGATTAACACCCTCACCCCTCTTAGCATTCAGAAGGAAAAATTTCTAGATAGTGTATTTTGCACACAGATATATATTTTTTCACTTGTCAACTTAAATGGGTTTTTTTCTTTCTTCTCTTTAACAGAAAAAGCAAAGAACAAAAGATCTGTCTCGAGTATTTCATTCTTATAATCCATATGACCACAAGGTAAGAGACACGTTATTAGTATATTTTACCGTTTATGTATTATAGAGTCAGAACCGACTCATAGCTGCTCTCTCTGATGGGTTTTCAGAAGTATTTCATTGCACGGAAGGAGATTGCCCATCCTTCTCCTGTGGAGCAGCTGGTGGCCTCAAACCGTGTGCCCTTGGGGTTGCAGCACAGTATCTTGCCACTAGGCCACCAGTATAAATTGTTGCATAATTTTTACCAATATATACTGTACTTGCCAATTAAATTAATATTATAGTAGACTATTAGAATTTTCAACTTTCTAATCTTTTTAAAGAAAATGGAAATTATGTATTCCTGAACTAAAATAATTTTATTTCTATCATATTAACATTTAGTTCTTCAGTGCCACAGAAATCTTACAGACTATAGAAAGGCAGGTTTTTTGGTTTGTTTGGAGTTTGTTGTTGTTTTTTAAAATCCGTTTATGTTCTTTCCAAATATTTATTAGATTAACGTGGCTTCTAGGAATGGTAAAGATAACTGAAACATTGAAAACCCTAAAAATATTACTGTGTAATATTATATCTGAAATATCCACTGCCAAGAATTTTGCCACAAAAAGACCATAAAATATAATGACCCTGATTAGTCATCCCACAGCTTTATAAAACAATGATTAATCTTATTTCATCTGTATCGTACACTCTCCACTCCTGACCACATATAAAGAATTTCCAGACACCTTTTTAGTTAAAATTTCACCATGTATTTATCCAAGATAGGCACCCTTTTATAAATAAAATTGAAATAACCATTTTGAAGATCATCCCTAACAGCATGTCTACATGGGCAAATAGATTCAAAGGTTTCTGTCACTTGGGCAAAGCTCCTCTGCCATATGAGTACATCTGTTAGTTTGAGGTGATTTTAGATGAAAATAAAAAAATTTGCACAGTTGACTTGCTAATATAAGCTTAAATCTTAATCTATGAATGTGTACAGAGACATGTGGTAGAGACTTTTGAAGCAGCCAAAACAAGCTTATGTGAAAACTGCTTTCTTCAGTTGAGAACACAGAGCTGTCTGGGGGTGGGTGGGTCGGGAGTGGAGACTGTGCCAGTTGTTCATGGAAATTGCAGGCATTTTAATATTTTCTAGTGTCTCTATAATGACCAGTTAGTTGCCTTAGTTGCCCAAGATCTGAGGTGTTTATACTTCACATGACCATGGCCATGTGTGATACTAAAAATTGTGCCATTTTAGATTACGTTCTTCAAGTGAAATCAGCCACTTTGCAGAATGATGACAATTTGTTTGAAAGAGCCTGTGAGAGAGAGCCTGCCATGTCTGACAATGCAGATGGAAGGTGCAGGCTGATAACAACAGCAGAAGAAATGAGATTGGCTGCATTTTCTATGGCAAAGTTGCTCCCCACCCCCCCACCCAGATGAAACCATTTTAATTACCATCAATCCAACAATGGATCAGGTTCACATTTAACACCTACACCAGAGAAATCTAGTGCAAATCAAAGGTTTTGCCTGACTTGTCTAAATTTCACCCACTTAAGACTTCCCCCCCCCCATTCACAGTTAAGGGAAATTCCATTATGCTTTTATTAGAACACTTAATGGAATTTAGCCACTTGCAGCTTCCACCAGCTTCCTCTTCATATCCTTTGTGGACTTGTATCAAAGTCACCTCAAATTATTTTGGTTTCCCTTGTGACGATTTCATTCCTCTACAAATTAGTCATCAGGCAGTGAGGACTTGGGTATAAAGGCTGGATGGTTTCCCTTTTGATGTTTGCATTAAGATGGACAATAAATTATTTTAAGTAGCTGGACTGCTTGATAAGTGATTTTTGAACTTCTGAAAGTTTGGCCTGGGTGGCTTTTTAAAACCTTGTCTCTTGCTCATTTCATGGTCCTCGAACACTGGAACCAGGAAGGATGGAGTACAGGGAGAGTGTTATATTTCAGGCTACTTTACTGTTATAATTACCCAGTTAGGTTCAAACAAATTTGTTTTTAGGCAAGTAACTTTTAATGTAAAGTTCTGCAGGAAGAGATAGAAGTGGTTAAGCATCTCATTTTCTGTGAAATTTCTGGGGTGTTGGTGCTGCTGTGGGCTGACGAGTTGCCATTGCCCTACCATGCGCGTCTTCACGATCTCAGTCATGCTCGAGCCCACCACTGTGGCCACTGTCAATCCATCTCATTGGCGGTCTTCCTCTCTTTCACTGAGCCTCTGCTTTTTTAGGAATGGTGTCTTTTGTCAAGGACCAACACCTCCTGACAGCACACCCAAAGTATGTGAGCCAAATCTCATCATCTTGGCTTCTAAGGAGGATTTTCGCAACACTTCCTCCAAGGCAGATTTATTTGTTCTTTTTACAGTCCGTACAATACTCTATACTCTAAGCCAACACCACAATTCAAATACATCAATTCTTATCTTCCATATTCACTGTCCATCTTTCACATGCATACAAAACCATGGAAAGTATTAAGGCTTGGTTCAGGCAAGCCCTAATCTTTAAATTGCCATTCTTGCTATAGAAATTTTAAAATAAGCATGTGATATTTAAGCCAGTTTCAACGATGGAGTGGGAATGGTGTTGAGGAGAGACCTTTACAGCACATTGACTGAGTGCTTGGCCGCTAATCAGAAAGCTGTTTGAGCCTACCCTTTAGATACACAGTGTTGGGAAACATGGAGATCTACTCCTACAAATATCACAAGCTTTAAAACTCCCTCGCACGCTTTCTCTCTGTAACATGAAGTTGTTGGTGGTGAGAATTGACTCTGTGATGCTGAGCTTCATACATATATATGTGTTGGTGTATAGAACAGTGTGGAACAAGTCCCCTGCAACTCATAGTAGCCTGTTATGTGTTGGAATAGATTTGTATTCCAAAGGGTTTGTTGTTGTTCTTATGTGCCGTCGAGTCGCTTGCGACTCATAGCGACCCGACGTACAACAGCCCTAAACCCTGCTCTATGCTGTGCCAATCGCACTGCCTCTAACACACCCATCGCGATTACCCCAGTCACTGAATCAGTCCGCCTCCTGGAGGGTCTTCCCCTCCTGTGCTGTCCCTCGACCCAAACAAGCATGATGTCCCTCTCCAAGGACCTGTCCCTCCTTACTACATGTCCAAAGTATTTAAGACGAAGCCCCAGAATCCTTGCCTCCAAGAAGCAGCCTGGTTTAATCCTCTCTAGGATGAATCTGTTTGTTTTCTTGGCAGTCCATTGTACATTCATACTCTTCTCCAGCACCACAGCTCAAAGGCATCAATTCTTCCTCTATCCTCCCTAGTCATTGTCCAACTCTCTGAAGCATAACAAGTGATTGTAAAGGCCATGGTCTGTATCAGACGCACCTTAGTCTCCAGAGAGACATCATTGCTCTTCAGTACTTTGGAGAGGTCCCTAACAGCAGACTTTCCTATCGCAATACGTTTTTTTGTTTTTTTTTTTTAATTTATTTCCTGGCTAGTGGTGCCAAGAGTGTTAACCGTGGAGCCAAGCAAACTAAAGTTGTTAAAAATCTCAATCTCTTCACCATCCATCCTGATGCTGCCAATTGGTCCAATGGTGAGAATCTTTGTCTTCTTGACATTGAACCTCAATCCATACTGAAGGCTGCAGTCCTTGACCCTCTGCAGCAAGTGCTTGAGGTCCTCCTCAGTTTCAGCAAGCAGTGTTGTGTCATCTGCATAACGCAGATTGTTCATAGATCTTCCGCCAATCCTGATGCCGCATTTCTCCTCATAGAGCCCAGCCTCCCTGATAATCTGTTCTGCATACAGGTTGAAAAGGTATGGAGACAGGACACATCCCTGTTGTACACCCTTCCCAATTTTGAACCATGCAGTGTTTCCTTGCTCTGTTCTGACAACTGCCTCTTGGTCCAAGTATAGGTTTCTCATTAGCATGATCAAGTGTTCTGGGATTCCCATTCTTCTGAGAGTCAGCCACAGTTTGTTATGATCCACACAGTCAAATGCCTTGGCATAATCAGTGAAACACAGATACTATGGCTATTTTTTTTTTCTAATAGATCACCGGGTTTTTCTTCACAAATACGTTGGGTGGATTCCATCTCCTTTTCTTGGATAGCAGTTGCAATAATTTACTTAGCTGAGAACATTAACTCATTACAATACTGGGATCTGTCTCTCTCTCCATCTTTCAATATGTATTTTAATTATATGTCTAGATCTCACTCAAAACTCATTGCTGCTGAGTTGAACTCTTAGACTACTTTCTATTGGATTGCTCCAAGGCATGGAGATTACTCATCTTTCTCTTGCAGAACTGCTGGTGGATTTGGATCCACAGAGAAATGTGGTTCTTGTGGTTGCAGACAACTCCTAGTGAACTACACCCCAAAGCTCCCTTTTATCTAGCTAGAAAAGTATATGTCTATATGGTTTTTGTAGTTAGGAGCTAACAGTTTTGACTAAAACTCCTAACAGCCTTATAAAGTTGGCTGCTTAACATCTGAGGATGAAATATATCTAGAGAGCAAGAGAAGTATGTGTAGTTCTGGTGACTTAGTCTATAAAGAGTTGCCCTTTCAACCCAAAGCAAAGACAGACAGTTTGAATCTACCAGTTGCTCTGAGGGAGATAGATGAGCTTTTCCTCTTACATGGTTTAGAGAAGCTGAAAACCTACTGGGAATTTAACTATGAGTCATTTCCAACTCAACAGCACATAACGACAACAACAGCAAATATTCTTATATAGATATAGGCTTTTAGGGCTATATGCTTATATATCATAAATAGAAGATCTTATAAAATACAGGATATATGAAATTTCTTTTTAAAATCAAGTTTAAGGAGAGGAGTGGGCAGTAGATTCAACACTGTTTTGATAATACAGCTGATGAGATTGTGTGGGGAGGTACACTGTTGTGTATATTTCTTATATGATTGAAATTTTCCATAATAAAAAGATGGGGGGGGGGAACCTGTGGTCTGATCTTAGGACTAGGGGTTGTGGTAGTCTTTCTCACTAGTTAAGCCCTTTTTCACTGTTAATTTTTTCTCTTGATGCACCGTTGAACCAAAGAAGGAATACTCAGCATTTCAGTAAGTTCATTATGCTGAGTAAACTCAGAAATAGAACTCCTGTTTGAAAGTTGGCATCATTTCTTGGGAGTTTCATCCCAAATTACAGAGGGCTGCTTAAATGATAGCCTAGCCTAGCAGAAACTGTTAAAGCGGTTGTAATTACAAAGATTCGTTAGTACAACATTCTGTTCTCCATGAGTCAGTTTGTTGCATTTGCTCTCACTCTCCTTTTCTCCTGCAAACCAGATTGCTCCCACCTGACCCCAGACACAGAAAAGTCACCAGGTTAAACAAACATGCTGTTTGAGTGCAGCCAGGTGCATTGCTTAATCATTCCCTGAAGCCATTGTTTAGGTTATAAATGGTCAGTTGGTTTTCTCCTAAATGCTGTTGCACAACACAAATAAAGATTATAGCAAAACTTGCACCCACCATGAGCCTTAAGGAAAATGATGTCGTCAGTGGTAGTTGCTGTCAGTCAGCTTTGATTTATAATTGCGAAACAGAACAAAATGTTGCACAGTCCTGCCCCTTCTTCAGACTCATGGGTACACTTGAGTTCATTCTCAAGATCACTGTGTATTTTAATGCCCCCCCCAACCTAAAAAGAGCTTATTCACCAGGGCTACATCACACCTGTCCTGTTGTGTTGCAATCTGTTATCTAATTTGTGGAAGTAGATCTCCTGGCCTGGCTTTTTTGTCTTTGTCTGGAAGCTCTGCTAAAACCTGTCCACCATGGGTAACCCTGCAGGTATTTGAAATACCAGTGGCATAGCTTCCAGCATCTTCAAAAAGTCAAAGTCAGAGACTTCGTCATTGAGTCGTAACTGGCTTGTTATTTATGCAGCAGGTTTTTGGATGCTGTAATTCGCATGGGAGGAGATTGCCCATCTTTCTCCCACATATACCCAGTCAGTTCAAACCACCAGAGAGGCAACACCTTTAGGTTAGCTGCACAGCTCCCTACCAGCTACACCGCCGGAGTTCATAGCAACACACAGTCACACAACATGAGAAACAGGCAGTTGCTAGTTAAGGAAAATATTTCTTCCTTACATTCTAAGAAATGCTGCTTGAGACAGAATTTTATTTAGGAATATGATCCCTGATTCCATGTCCATTTCTTTAGAAATGCTTTTAGGAATTATTTCTCTCTCTCTTTTTTTTTTTAACCTTGGTTTTGCTTACAAAGTTCATATATACATTTTGTTACACTCTCTTCTTCCTACTGTGTTTAAAACAATCATTCCTATACATTATGTTTTATAAAATTAATCACTATTGGACCTTGCCCATCATTACCCTGTCTTTTCACCCAAAACCTTCCCATTTCCTTCATCCCTTCCTTCCACCAAACAAACTGTGCAACCTTCTGGTTTCCCGCCCTACGCATCCTCACCCTTCTGGTCCCACCGCTCCCCTCCTTGGGTTCCCATACATATTTTGATAGTTAACCTTCTATTTTTACAGAAATTTTATGATGTAATATTGTCCTTATGAGATTGAGTTATTTCACTCAGCATAGTACTCTCTAGTCTCTCCCAAATTATGTGGTATTTTTCAAAATTGTTGCTTCTGAGTGCTGCATAATATTCCATGTATGAATGTACCACAATTTCTCAATCCATTGTATTGTGTTTGGCTATTTGAGCTGTTTCCATGTTCTTGCAATGGTGAATAACTCCCCTATGAACATTGGTGTACAAATCTCTGTGTCTCAATTCTAATCTCCTTAGGGTACATTCCTAGTAGTGGAATAACTGGGTCATATAGAGTGTCTATGTTCAGCTTTTTCAGGAAACACCAAACTGTCTTCCAGAGTGCTTGTAACATTTTACAATCCCACCAACAGTGTGTGAGAGTTCCCACCCCTCCACATCCTCTCCGACATTTATTGCTTGCTGCCCTGCTAAACTCTGCCACTGCAACTGGGGTGAGATGATATCTCATTGTGGTTTTGATCTGTATATCTTTTATTGCCAGAGATTTTGAGCATTTCTTCATGTGTCTGTTGGCCATCTGACTATCTTCCTCTGTGAAAAGTCTTCCCATGTCTGTTGCCCATTTTGTAATTGGGCTATTAGTCTCTTTCTTCTGGAGGCCCAGGAGTGTTCTGTAAACGTTTTGTTATGAGTGCCTTGTTTGAAATGGTATTGCAAACTGTGTGTTCCCAGTCAGCAGGTTTTCTTTTCACCCTGTTGGAGGAAGTTTTTTATGATTATAGAGATTTAATCTTTTGAAAGTTTAGAAATGCTTTTAAGAATTTTTATAATAAATAAAGGTGTGACCAATATAGTAAATGACAACCAAAGTCAGTTCTCACTTATGGGTAATAATAAAAGAGGCCATTGGTGAAAGGAATCGGGAGAAATAGGTATTCTGGCTGTATGTTATACATGATGTGATTCCTGTATTCTTTTAATGAGCAAACAATAAGCATTGCTTGGAGTTCCTGAAAATACATTGTTTTAACAGGAAAGATTATATAGTGCCAGAGGCTTTCTTAAGCCACAGAAAGCCTTTCTTGAGTAGATATCCCCTCCTTTGGATAAGTCACAGGTAAGTTAGCATAGGCTCTCCTTAGAATAATTTTATTAAAGTTGTGCATGTTAGTTGTGTCTTTGTCCTGAAGAAAATATCTCCATGCATTTAAAGATGGTTTGAAACCACCAGTGCTCTGAGGAGAGAGACTGTCTCTTCCCATAAAGATTTATACCAAGGTCAATCTGAGAAAAATGGACGATTATTTGTATGGCAATTAATCTGAAACAAAACAAACATTATAAAGTTAATTGGGGGATGGGAAAGAGGAAAAAATGTGAGTGAGAGAATGAATGAATGAATGCATGCAAACTGATCTCTTTGTAAACTTCCTCTAAAACCGTAATTAAAAGCATATTTACAGTATTGGAGACCTGATAGGAGAATCACTTTGAGTTGTAATCAACTCTTTTTTTGGTAGTGAAATTCTTTATATGTTGGTTAATTTTTTGTCAGGATTGTATTTTCAGGGGAATCTAAGTTTATTAACTAGACAGATGCCTATCACCTACTCATGTCAAATGGTATTATAAAATTATGAAAATATTTGGAAGGAAAAACATTAGAAAGGTCGGTTTAGATCTATAGAGGTTTTTAGACATCTGCGAAGTTGAATAAATTCCTAAACACAGTTAATTTGTATGGATTAATATATACTCCATTATGGAAAGTGAATCTTTGAAGTAAGACTTCCCTTTACTCTCTGGATTCTCATTTATGAGGGGGAAAATCTAGTGCTTCTCATTCTCCAGGCCATTTTCATTAGATACACCCACAGGCTCTGTGACAGAGTTCTGGACCCGTCCCCAGGGTTTCTGCCATATGAGATCTGAGTGAAGCTTAGACAATTCCCAGGCAATGCTGAAACTGTAGAGAGAGGCATCACATTGTATGAACCACCAGCCTAAACAACTAAAAGACTTCTCAAAAACAGACAGGGAGGCAGGGATGGGTCTTTAATACATTGTCACTATTACACTTCCTGTGTTTTGTAAATTAATATCTCCTTTTCTTTTAATGACAACATCCACTAAATCCACTACCATGAAGTTCAGACTCATAGTCACCTCCCTCAGGTTCTCAAGGCTTCTTCATCTGTCTCCTGAGAAGACCCCGGGCTGGTTTGAACTTCTGACCTTTTGGTTAGCAGCCCTGCACTTAACCTCCTAAGCCTCCAGGGCTCCTTTTAGTGACACAGATCATTGTCAGTGAGTTTGTAACTAACAGCAACCCTCCAGCAGCTTCCCAGGCTGTAATCTTAAAGGGAAAAGACTCCATCTTTCGACCAAGGAGTCACTGGTGCTTCCGAAACTCTCAGCCTGGGGCCCACAGGCACAGCTTGCTTTGAATTATGCCACCAAAGCTTCCTTTCAGTGACTGCAGTTTTTATTTTTTTATGCAGCTCTGGTGGCCTAGTGGTTAGGAACTGTGCTGCCAACCCAAAGGCATGTGTTCTAATCCCCTCACTGCTCTGTGGGAGATTGTTAAACATTCTCCTCCGGTGACATTTACAGCCTCTGAAAACCTTCTAGAAGGCCAGCTGTGAGTCAGTTCTGACTCTATGGTATACATAACAATGTACAGGCATACAGTGCTTGACATTCACAGGACATTCTGTGAAGTGGGATGGTACATGATTTGGACGTTGTGTCAATGCCGTATTATACATACTGGCAACCTTTGTACTGTCTCTGCTGGAGAAGTCCATACCATGATTCACTGCTAACCAAAATGCTGTGCATCTCCAGTGGTTCAAAACCGCCAGTGGCTGCAAGGGAGAAAGATGAGCAGTCTTCTCCCATTAAGATGTAGTGTCTCAGAAACCTGATGGAGGATCATTGGGTAAGAACTAACTCAGTGGCCGTGAGTGAATCTCTGCACAGTCCATAGTGGAATCTGCATAGACCTGTTGTTGTGAACCTTATGAGTGCCTATCAACCAATGTCCAAGAGCCTAAGTCCTAAAGCCATTGGATATAGGAGACCAGCCTTGCCAGGTGTGTATCTGGGCCAGGCAGGGCTTGTGCTGGATCAGAACTTTGTAAATGTCTAGGTGGAATGGTGAGTTGCATAGAGGAGACTACAGTAGACCAGGAATGTAGGGGCTGGGAGTGCAGCTGCCAGTGATGGCCCTGCCTACTCCCTCCCTGTTGATATGGCCACTTAGGCAACATACAGAGCAGCAACAGCCACTACCTAGAGCCAGGAGCCTGGGTCCAGCCAACACCAACAGCACCTGAGGCTGGAGGGAAAGTACAAGCACTTCCCTTTCTATTTTGGGGATGAGAAGCTGCTTCTCTGCTGGGCAGATGAAAGAAGTCGAAAAGAAAGGAGAGGAGAGGGGAGGAGAGAGGAGGAAGAGGAAGAGGGCTGCTGGCGTAGAAATATGCTCTGGGGCCTGAGACCTTTGAAACCATTAAGACTTTGAAAACCAACTCGCTGCTGTCAAGTTGGGAGCTCATAGCTGACCTTCTGTTGGGCTTTGGAGGCTGTAACTTGCACAGGAGGAAAGTGCTCATCTTTTCCACATGGAGCTTCGGGTGGGCCTTTGGGTTAGCATCATAACTCCCTATGGACTAGACCTTCAGAATTCCTTTTAGATCCATGAGAGGGAAATAATAAACAAAATGAGAGCAGCTTTTCTAGT
>NW_006399820.1:9096096-9105806 GCF_000299155.1 Elephantulus edwardii | reverse complement strand
GGAAAGGAAAGGAAAGGAAATAAAACAAAACATTACATTTTGGAGCCACGAACTTATATGTGGGCAGGAGTTGCCCAGTCATTAAGCAGAGCATACCTATATAAACTAGAATCAGTTCATTGTCATCAAGTTGAAATCAATTCTTGACTGACCCTCCAGTGGCTTTCCTGAGGCAATAAATCACATGGGAGGAGATTGCCCATTTTTCTCTCCAAGAGCAGCTGGTGGATTTGAACTGCCAGAGAGATTTGACCTTTGGGTTAGTTAGCCGCACCACTCCCTAGAGACTGTGCCACCAGAGTTCCAAATATGTGTAAACGTAAATCGGGGGACAAATCTGAGAAGTGCTGTGTATCATTACTGTGTTGTTACAATAGGGTTTTCTGTTCCCTTTGGTATTAATTGTCATTTTAATAGTTTTTCCTTTATGTATAGTCATACATCAGATAACCTCTAAAATTTATATATGTCAACAAACAGCTATTTGTGAATGCCCTTCATAAATCAGTATATTAATATAAAGAAAATTAATATTGGTTTGTCATTTAACCAGTCTTATAAGCAAAAAAATCTCAAATGTTTTATATATAGCTCACAACCTGCCAAGTTAGCCAGCATGGCCCCAGAGCTGTCAATATCCTTTTTTGTTCTCTCCTCTACGTCATTTACTCCAACCTCTTATCCACAAACAAAACATTTAAAAAAAAAATAACAAAACCGTTTTAACCAGTGTTGCTTTCTGGTTTCCCAACCCACAGTCACCCCTAATAGAGGTTAAAAGAAGGTGACTATTGCAGAGTTCCAGTAAGAAGTGACAGCACATGAATGAAAACTAGAACAAGGCCATAAAAACTCTAAGGCATTAATAGAGGAAGTCCTAGAGTGGAGCTGCAAAACCATTTAATGTAGATGGACTGATCCAAATGCACAAATAGTCTGATAAGTTTTAATATCCCCTAGATAAATAGCTGAGTTTAATTTACATTAAGAAACAGATGTATTTTTTAAAAATAGCAAAGATGCCTTCTTAGTTATCAAGTGCTGCTGTGACAAATACCACCAGTGGGTGGATTAACAAACAGAAAATTATTTTCTCACCATTTCAGAGTCTTGCAGTTGTTGGTATGTACCTTAGAGTCAGAACTGACCCATAGCTGACCCTCTGGCAGGATTTCAGAGTCCATTAATTACAGGGAAGGAGATTGCTCATCCTTCTCCCACAGAGCAGCTGGTGGTCTCAAACCACGTGCCTCTGGATTGCAACACAGCTACTTGCCACAAGGCCACCAGAGCTCCCTATTTAGGAATCTAGAAGTCTGAATTTAGAGTGCTGGCTTTGTATATTTTTGGGGGGGGGATTAAAGTCTTTGAGAACTATTATAAAACACTTTTATCTTAGAAAACTTATTCCTCTCAATTGCTATTGAATCGACTTCAACTCAAGATGACACCCTATGTGTCAGGGTAGAACAAGGCTCCACAAAAATTTCTGTGGTTTCTTTTTTTCAGAAATAATGTGCCAGGCTTTTATTCTGATACTCTGCTGAGTGGAATTGGACTTCCAAACATTCCATTTACACCACCCATGGACTCCAAAGAGATTGTTCTAGGCATAATTGGGTGAATAATTTCATGAAACAACGTATGAGTAAGAACCTGTGGTGACAAAAAAAGAAGTTCAAGCTGCTCTGAAAGAATTGGCAAAAATCAAGGCTCCAGGAGTTGGTGGCATAACAATTAACATATTTCAACAAACAGACACTGCTCTAGATGCTTTTGCCAAGAAATCTGGAGTACAGCTCCTGGCCCACCGACTGGAAGAGATCTCTATTTGTTCCCATTCCATAGAAATGTGATCCTACAGAGTGTGGAAGTTATTGTACAATATCAGTGGTATCACATGCAAGCAAAATTCTGCTGAAGATTATCCAAAAACTCCTGTAACAGCACATCAACAGAGAATTGCCAATGTGCAGGCTTGGCTTAGAAGAGGCCATGGTACTAGGGATATTATAGCCAATGTCAGATGGACCTTGGCCGAAAGCAGAGAGTATCAGAGGAATGTCTATCTGGGTTTCATTCACTATGCAAAGGCGTTTGACTGTGTAGATCACAGCAAACTGTGGCTGAGTCTGAGAAGAATGGGAATCCCAGAACATTTGATTATGCTTATGTGAACCAATACTTTGACCAGGAGGCAATTGTCAGAACAGAGCAAGGAAACACTGCATGGTTCAAAATAGGGAAGGGTATATGCCAGGGCTATATTCTGTCTCCTTATCTTTTCTATCTATATACAGAACAGATCATCCAGGAGGTTGGGCTCTATGATGAGGAATGTGGCATCAGGATTGGAGAAGAGTCATAAAAAATCCATGTTATGCAGATAACACATCTTGCTTGCTGGAACTGAGGAGGACCTAAAACTCTTGCTGCAGAAGATAAAGGACTGCAGCCTTCAATATGGATTGAAGCTCAACATCAAGAAAACAAATATTTTCACCACGGAGCCAATTGTCAGCTTTATGATCGATGGTGAAGAGATTGAGATTGTTAACAGCTTTAGTTCACTTGACTCCGCAATCAGCAATCTTAGTTCCAGCAGCCAGGAAATCAATAGACAAATTGCATTGGGAAAGTAGGCTGTCAGGGACCTTTCTAGATACTGAAGAGCAACGATGTCAGAAGATTAAGATGCATCTGACCCAGGCCATAGTCATTGTAGTAGGTTGCTATGCATCAGAGAGCTGGACAATGACTAGGGATGCTAGAAAATGCCTTTGAACTGTGGTAATGGAGAATAGTGTTGAATATACCATGAACTGCCAGGAGAACAAGCAGGTTCATCCTAGAGAGGGTGAAAGCAGGCTACTCCTTGGAGGCAAAGATTTTGAAACTTTTCCTCTGGCATACTTTGGGCATGTTGCAAGGAGGGACCGGTCCTTGGAAAGGGACATCATGCTTCAAAGGGCAGAGGGACTAAGAAAGAGAGGGAGACCATCAATGAGATGGATTGATACAGTGACTGGGGTAATGAGGGTAGGTGTGTCAGAGATGGTAAATTTGGCGCAGGATAGAGAAAGTTTCAGGGCTGTTGTACATAGGGTTGCTATGAGTTGCAGGTCCTCTACAGCACATAACAAAATAATTTATCATTATCAGCACAGTGTATTTTTGTTGTTATCTGCTGTTGAGTCACCTACAACTCATAGGAACCCTATGTACAACAGACCTAAACCCCGCTCTATCCTGTGCCAATCTTATTGTCTCTGATACACTCACCCCATTACTCCAGTCACTGAATCAATCCATCTCATCAAGGGTCTTCCTCTCCTGTGCTGTCCCTCCACCCTCCCAAGCATGAATGACATCCTTATCCAGGGACTGGTCCCGCCTTGCAACATGTCCAAAGTATGTCAGACGAAGCTTCAGAATCCTTGCCTCCAAGGAGCAGACTGGCTTCACCCTCTCCAGGGCAAACCTGTTTGTTTTCTTAGCAATCCATGGTATTTTTCAGTACTCTTCTTCAACACTACAGCTCAAAGGCATTAATTCTTCTATCATCCTACTCATTGTCTGGCTTTCTTATGCATAACAAGTAATTGCAAAGACCATGGCCTGTATCAGGTGCACTTTAGTCTCCAGACTGACATCATTGCTCTTTAGTACCTTGGAGAGGTCTCTGACAGTCAACTCTCCCAATGCAATAAATCTTTTAATTTCTTGGCTGCTGGTGCCAAGAGTGTTGATTGTGGAGCCAAGCAAACTGAAGCTGTCAACAATCTCAATCTCTTCACCATCTATCATGATGCTGCCAGTTGGCCCAGTGGTGAGAATATTTATTTTCTTGATGTTGAGCTTCAATTCATATTGAAGGCTGCAGTCTTTGACCTTCTGCAGCAAGCATTTCTTGTCCTCCTCAGTTTCAGGAAGCAGCGTGTGTCATCTGCATAATGCAGATTGTTGATGAGTCTTCTTCCAATCCTGATGCCACATTCCTCCTCATAGAGCTCAGCCTCCCAGATAACCCATTCTGCAAATAGATTGAAAAGCTATGGAGTTAGGACACATTCCTGGTGTACACTCTTCCCAGTTTTGGGCCATGCAGTGTTCCCTTGCTCTGTTCTGATGACTGCCTCCTGGTCAAAGTATAGGTTTCACATAAGTATGATCAAGTGTTCTGGGATTCCCATTCCTTCAGAGTCAGCCACAGTTTGTTTGGTCCACACAGTCAAACACCTTTGCGTAGTCAATGAAACTACCTCTGGTACTACCTGCCTTCCGCCAAGATCCATCTAACTTTAGCTACAACATCCCTAGTACCACGACTCCTTCTAAACCCAGCCTGCACTTTTGGCAGTTCTCTGTTGATGTGGCTCTTCTAGTCGTTTTGGATAATCTTCAGAATCTTGCTTGCCTGTGATATTAATTATATTGTTCGATAATTTCCACTGTGTTGGATCACCTTTCTTTGGAATGGGAACAAATATCGATCTCTTCCAGTCAGTTGGAGGTGGTTGTCCTCCAGATTTCATAGCACAATGTGGTGAGCATATCTAGTGCAGCAATTGAAATATATCAATTGGTATACTGTCAAGTCCTGGGGCCTTGTTTTTTGCCAGTTCTTTCAGAGCAGTTTGAACTTCCTCCTTCATCACCGTGGGCTCTTGCTTATATGTTGTTTTGTGTAATTCTTCTGTGTCCACCATTCTGTATACTCTTTCTACCACAAAAAAAAGTCTGTATTTCAACAATCCTCACTTTCTAAGACTTCCTCAAGAAATTCCATGATTACAAAAACATCTGGAAATTTCTATCTACCAACGCACAGTGAAAAACACATAATATAAAAATGTACAATCGTAAGTTTTTACCACATTAGACAGAAGAACATAGACCAAAATGATGTCAGAAGTCTTGGATTTTACCACCCAAAGCACATCATTGCCAACCAATATCAGGTGGATCTTGGCCGAGAGCAGAGAGTATTAGCGGAATATATGTGTTTCATTGATAATACAAAGGCATTTGACTGTGGATCACAACAAATTCTGGTTAACCTTGAGAAGAATCGGAATCCCAGAACACCTGATTGTGCTCATGCAAAACCTATACTTGGACCAGGAGACATTCCTCAGAACAGAGAAAAGAAACACTGCATGGTTCAAAATCAGCAAAAGAGTGCATCAGGGATGCATCCTGTCTCCATATCTTCTCAATCTGTAGTCAAAATAGATCATTCAGGAGGCTGGACTTTATAAGGAAGAATGTGGCATCAGAATTGGCGGAAGACCCATTAACAACCTACAATACGCAGATGACACAACCCTTTTTGCTGAAACTGAGGAGGACCTGAAGAATTTATGGCAGAGGGTCAAGGACTATAGTCTGCAATACCGATTGAAGCTCAGCATCCCGAAAACTAAGATTCTCACCACTGGGCCAATTGGCAGCACCATGCTAGATAGAGAAGAGATTGAGATTGTTAACAGTTTCAGCTTGCTCACTTCCACAGTTGTACTCTTGGTGCCAGCAGTTAGGAAATGAAAAGATGGATTGCATTAGGGAAATCTGCTGGGACCTCTCTAGAGTACAGAAGAGCAGCAGTGTCAGTCTAAAGGCGATGGTGAGCCTGATCCAAGCATGATCTTCCCAATTACTTTCTGTGCATCAGAGGACTGAACAATGATTAAAGATGACAGAAAAAGAATTGATGCCTTTGGGTTGTGATGCTGGAGAAGAGTATTGAGCATACGGTGCACTGCCAAAAGAACGAACATGTCTGTCCTGGCTAGGGTATAACCAACCTGTTCCTTAGAGGCAAGGATTTCTGGCTCTGTCTCACATACTCTGTGCATGTTGCTAGGATGGACCCGTACTTGGAGAAGGACATCATGCTTGGAAAGGTGGAAGGACAACACAGGAGAAGACGACCCTGGATGAGCTGATTGACATAGTAACTGGAATAATGAAAGTAGGTGTGCCAGTGTCAGTGAGATTGGCTCACTACAGAGCAGGGTTCAGAGCTATTGTGCATAGGGTTCCTATGAATCATAGTTAACTCAAAGGCATGCCCATAACAACAAGAGACAAGTGATCTGTCTCTCTGATATCAATTCCATAAATACATATGTCAAACCTTTTTAGCTAAAGAAGTCTCTTAACATCAGACTTTCGTCATTGATTTACATTTCTCAAATAATCTGTCAGTTTTGCGGTGTGATTTAAAATAACAAAAAACCTTACCCTTGAGGAATAAGGGCCACTGGAGTCAGTCTCAGTGGCCCTCAGCTGTCAAGCCTTCAACATCCCCTGCACTTTGAGTAACAATATAGCAGTAGAGTGCTCTGAGTGGTTCTTCTAGAGGAGATGTGCATTTGGATTCCTGCCTGCTGGCCCCATTGAGCTTTAAACTATCTGCTGTCTGGAAATAGCAAATTCCCTTTTTAATGGATCCGGCGCTCTATGACTAGCCAGATTTTCATGGCACATGCAGATAAAGAAACAAGTTATTGATTTGGCATGTTGATGCCATGCTTAAAACAGTTCTCTGCAACAGATTGTCCAAAGCCATTTGTGCACATAACTCAATTTCTCATCTTTGGCAGAGACTGGAAAGTAGTTTTATGGATGTTGCTAAATACCAGGAACAATTGAATCAAAATCTGATTAAGTTTTCTTGATTTTATATTGACACATGCCCTTACACTAAAATTAAGATTTCACCTTGTAATACAGGGGAGTGAGTACTTTTGCAAGTTTTGAACCCTTTTTGTTATACCTATTACCTCACCCCCTAAAGTTAAATGAATGCCCTAGTCCCCAAATAAAAGGACTACTAAACAACTCTTTAAGAGCCCTGGTAGCTTAATGATAAGGAATTGTGCTGCCTACCAAAGGTCCACGGTTTGAATCCACCAGCCACTCTGCAGGAGAAGAATAATGCTGTGTGATTTACTGTCTCTGAAAACCTGCCAGAGGGTCAACTCTGGGTCCCTTCCAACTCTGTGGTACACAACAACAATAAAGAGCTCTTTATGGCGCGCAGGTCACCTAGTGGAAAGAAGCCACACTTCAGTCCCCAGTGCACACTGGGATTGTGGTTCGACCCACAGGCTACTATCCTGGAGGACGGGCAGTCTGCTCCTGTGGGATTTACTGCCTCTGGAAACGTGCTGAAGAGCCAGCTATGAGTCAGTTTCAACTCCACAACAAAGAGCTCTTTTGGTGTAAATTCTGTGCTTACTTTATTATGCAGTAGTTTTTCCCCTCAACAGTCACAGAGACATAGCTAAGCTGTCTCATACTTTGTCAGAGATTACCTCTGACCCTTTTTGCTTCATGATCTGCGTCTACCTCAGCGTAAACCATTTCCCTCAGTTTAATGCTCATTAGCTTGAAATTCAAGTTGAGTAATTTTGTGTGGCATCGTGTCAATTCCAAGCCATGCTGATGAGTATTAACAGGCAGAACTGCCTCATGGGCCTTTCTTGGATTTACAAAGTGGGTCTCTGGGATTTCTCCTGCAGGGTGGCCAGGTGAGTTCCAACAACCAGCATTTCCAGTAGCAGCCGAACGCTTAACTGTCGCGTCCACAGCGCTCCTCCTCAAGGTGAAGAGCGGGCCTTTCTTCTTTGAATCTACCTTGATATGACACTTACGTATTTTTCCTTTTTTAACATAGTGTTGCTTTAAAAAAGAAAACTTTTTTTTAAAAAATTTGGCTTATTTCTCACTTTCACTGATGGTGCACGTTTTAATTTCAGATGGTGTTAAATTCTATATTGGAGGATCCCCAAAACATCAGAATTTTGCCCTGCCAGTTATCCCAAGAGTTTGACAAAGAAAGTAGAATCTGAAATAGTCATTTGTTGTTATTTTTCTCTTATTGTCAGTGAGTCAGAACTAACTTACCCTGGACCCTCCAGCAGGTTTGCAGAGGCTGTAAATCAGATGAGAGGAGATGGCCTATCTTCCTCCTGCTGACTGAAGAATTTGAACCACCAGAGAGCCATGGCCTTTTCACTAGCAGCACGGCTCTCCACAGGCTGTGCTGCTAGAGCGTAGTCTCCATATTCTCAAAGCTTTACACATACTCACAATGCACCTAATCCTGGTAACGATTTTGTAAAGTTCGTATCATAGTTTTACCTGTAACTCACTTACATAAATAGCATATTGACAACTACCATGTGCATAGGAAACTAACTCCTGAGGAGATGTTGGCAAAACCCATATGCACATGTATGATACTGCTCCTCCCCACTTCACAGATGGAGAAACCGAGGCTTAGCAGGATCACACATGTTGTGATTTTTTAAGGCAGTCTAGTTTCAGAGTCTGTGTCATGTGTGTTGCAGCTATCTAAAGATCTATCATTTAAGACACTAATGAAAAGTAAATTGGCACAGCACAACTCAAGCTCAAGGCCAAAGTGAGGCTTCTTACTCGGTCCTAAATTAAACATAAGTAAATAGGTAGGAAATTGTAAAGTAAAGGTATGAGAAGAAATAAGGAGACAGAGAGGGAAGAGTAGACAGGGGGAGAACTGAAGCAAATGGTTGCATGCTTGGTTGCTATGTTATGGCCTTCAAGACTCAGTTTCCTTTCTGTGCAGTTTTCCCATTGCAGAGAGACAATTATTATCTCCTCTTCCTGACACCATGATTTGTATATGCCTTTATTACTTGGCTGCTCATGCTGCTAGGATTCAGATCCATTCAACATGAATTTTGTGCTAGGAGCAGGCATAACATCTGGAGTAAGATGTTCCACAATCCAGTAGGATGAATCCAGTAGGAGAATGGAGAGGTAGATATGGCAATAAACATCACATTGAAATTATTTTGCTCTATTATATATTTAAGGAACCCTAACAGCACATTGGCTAAAAGTACTGGCTGATAACCAGAAGGATGGCTGTTCAAATCCACCAGCCACTCCAAAGGAGAAAGATGAATAATGAAACCAGGACATTTCTATAAAAGTGCATAGCCTTGAAAATCCTACAGGCAATTCTCCTCTCTCCAACAGGATCACTTGAGTTGAAATTAACCTGATGCGAGTGGGTGGATTTTGTATTTCTTTTTAAGGTCCTCCCCATCACACTGTGAGGGACTTTAAGACAAGAATTTATCTTACTTTTCTCTTTCCTTTTATCCTCCTGGAGAAGAACCTGAGTTGTATGTGTTATATATACAGTATATTTTATGTTCTGTAGATGTATAAACCTTAACTACCGCAGATACTTGTCATTCCACAGCAAATACATGTCTGAAATCCAGCCTTATTTCCTACTTTGGTGCACTTTCTTTGCTACTGCATAGTTGCAATGTTCCAGAAGTGATGACTTTAATGTGGTATGTATACATAGTATATTTTATATTCTGTAGCTTTATGTACCTTAGCTACAGTAGACACTTACCCACCATTCCACAACAAATACATGTCTAAAGTCCAGGCTGAATTCCCACTTCGGTGCACTTTCTGTGCTACTGCTGCACAGTTACAATGTTAGAGAAGTGATGACGACAACTATGGAAGAAGTTACTAAGTTTGACTTTGGTTTTTATCTATAAACTGATACATTCAAAGAACCTTCTTCCTAACTCTGTCTCCCAGCTTTCTCCCATCCCTGCTCCCCATACACCTCTCTCCAGAAACAATCACTATTTCCAGTTGTGTTTGTGTGCTTCTAGTGATTTTATTTG
>NW_006399820.1:9067279-9095542 GCF_000299155.1 Elephantulus edwardii | reverse complement strand
AAAAAATGACCAGTGGTGTATGGAACCCTATGAAGAGGATGTTCTTTGGAAAGAGAAGTCATGCTTGGAAGAGTAGAGAGGCAGAAAAAGAGAGGACGACCCTCAGTGAGGTGGATTAATACAGTGACTGTGGGAATGAGCTCAAGTGTGTTGGGGACAATGAAGGTGGTGCAGGATAGGACACAGTTGAGAGCCATTGTTGAGTCATATGCAACTCAGTGGCACCTAACAACAACATGAAGAGGGGGGAACAAAAAAAAAAACCTACCAACTATCGTGGTATCATGGTGGACAATGAATAAGAAAGACTGAAGATGATTCTGAATTGTGTTGGCGAATATTATTGAATATCTCATGGACTGCCAAAAGAACAAACCATTCTGTCCGGGCAGAAGTAGAGCCTGGTTGCTCCTCAGAAGCATAAAAGTTGACACTTCATCTCACAGACTTTGGCATGTTTTAAGAAGTGGCCTGTCCTGGAAAAGGACATCGTACTTAGAAAGATAGAGAGCCAGAGAAAAAGAACCTTAACAAGATGGTAACTTAGTAACTGCAGTTGTTGGCTTAAAAGCATGGGTGAAAAATTGTGAGGATGGCCCAGGATTGGACAAAGTCTCCATCTATTGAGCCGAAGGTCACTACAAGTCAGCATGGACACAACAATATCTAAGAACAACAACAATAATAGTGGTGGGGCATGACCTGTGACTTCTCAGATTTAGAGATGCTAAAGTATGTCAAAGAAGTAAACATCTAAGACTCAAAGACATTTGATCATTTTTACTATCTAGAGTTACCAGAAAGGTGAAATGGAAAGCATTTAGAGTACTGCCAGTAAAGGAGGCCAGTATTCTTATTGTTCTAATAGTAAGTATTTGGGACTCTAAATGTTTGTATACTGGAGGTATAGTTACAAAGATGTCAACTTGACCAGCTGTGCCATCAGTACTCAGCACATAGTATGCTGCTGTTATAAATGATAGGTATTAGTAGGTTTGTCTGTTTTGTTCAGTGCAATCTCTGTTAATACCTAAAACAGTGTTTGACATGTGTTTTACTTTTTTTTTTAATTGGAAAAAGTAGTATTTTCCTTGTCCAAAACTTTAGCAGAAGTATATATAGGTTCTGGAAAACAATGTATTCAAATTTTGTAAATAAACTAGTATAATAACCAAAAAAAAGTATATATAGAAATTTTTTTTCTTCTTCTGAATAGCTGATGTACTTGGTTATGCATTTCAGGGTTCTGGAGTTTTTAATACTTTTGTTTCACACACCCCACTTCCAAACAAATCAAAACTTCTAGACTTTCTCGGCAGTATAGTTGTATAGTTAAATTCCCACAGAGCTTATGTTAAACATGTAAAGATCTTCCTATATAAAACTGGTAGCCTTTGACTAGAGAGGTTTCTTTTTAATATTGTTGGGTTAGATGTTTTTTTCCCATCATTATCTTTTACAAAATCTATACAAGATCCTAGGGACCGCTGGTGGCCTACTGATAAAGAGTTGCACTACTAAGTCGATGGCATAGTGTTCAAATGCACTGGCTGCTCCTTGAGAAAAAGATGAGCACTTCTCTCATGTGATTTACAGCCTTTAAATCTTGCTAGAGAATTAGCTGTGAGTCACTTCTGACTCAACAGCATCGTACAGCATTCTGATAAGAATTGTACAAGTCCTCCATCTGGGGGTTTACATTTTTAAAATACTTTGAAGGTTGTCCATTGAACTGTTAAATGTTGCCAGTTCAAATCCACCAGCTGCTCCATGGGACAAAGGTGGGGAGTCTCTTCCTGTAAATGTCTGGAGCTTTGGGAACCCAGTGGAAGATCACTGTGAGTCAGAATCAACTTGATGGCCGTGGATTTCAACTCTTATTATAACTTACTTGGTTTTAAACTGTTTCATATATTCACTTAGAAAGAATACAGGAATGAAATTCTCTGATTTTGAAGCACTGAAATTAAAAATAGCAAACTGAAAATGAGCTCATGTGACAGGTTTTTCCCTTCTTTGCTAGAAAGTTTTGAGCAAGGGCTTTTATGTTATAAAGATTCCGGAAGTCCTCATTATGTCTTGGAGTCTGTATGTTTTACACTTTCTTTTTAAAACATTTTATAATTTCCCTGTTAACCTGCCTGATTCTATATATAGACTGCTTTCTTTCTCTTAATGATGGGTATTTGAACATTTCTAAGCTACGTTAAATCTATTTTGAATCTAAGCTACATAAATCTGTTTTGACTCTTTCTGAATTTAAAATGTCATTTGATTTCATGATTTTAAAGAGTCAATATCCAGTACAGATGCATGTGGCTTTATAAATATCAGTATTGCTTGTTTGTTTGTTTGTTTGTTTGTACGTATAGAGAGGGGTGCTCTGGCCTAGTGGTAAGGAGTTTCACTGTCAACTCAAAGGCATACAGTTCAAAACCACCAGCGGCTTCTCAGCAGAAAGATGAACATGGCATTTATAGATTTACAGCCTCTGCAAACCCACTGGAGAGTCAACTATGGATCAGCTCCAATTTGTAGGCATTGGACAACAACGTGTATATAGATAGGCAAGTAGGTGAGTAATATGTACATAGATTTAAAGACAGTGATAGGTCCCTCTCTGTCATTGCCCCAAGTTGAAACCATTTTGCAGTGACCCTCCATTGAATTTCAGAGGCTGTAAGTTGTTAAAGGGTGGAGATTGCCCATCTTTCCCTTTGGCATTGCCTTGGATTCAAACTGCTAGAAAGGCATGGCCTTTGGGCTAATAGCACAATTTCCTATGGACTACACTACCAGAGCTCACTAAGCTGGTAAGTACCTAGACAGACAGATATGTGTGCTTGATTCAGCCAAAATACAAACTCTGGCTTAATATCTCAATTAGCTAGGATAACTTAATACTTCACAAATAGCCCATTTTCTTGCTAATGTTATTTGTCTAGCTTTATAAATGGCCTTAAAACTCTTTGAGTGGCTCCGTGTCCACATAGATATCGTTGATTTAAATTTACTTGCTTATGCTAGAGTCCCTGTCTTTTTGAAAACCTCAGCACATCAGTCACAGTGCGTCACTCCCTGCCCTCAGACCCTCCTCCAGAGGCACTGAAGCGCTCTCCCTGCATGAGGACTTCCATATGAGCAAAAGTGATTTCCGCACGTTATAAAAGTCCACTTCTATCACAGCCCTGTGGGATGATGAGTTTATCTGACTATACAGTCACTCACTTTCACTTATTGAAGATGATAAGGTCAAACCTGCAAGTTTACCCTGAAAAATTGAGGTGAAGCTAATATTTCCTATTGAAATACTGTCACAATTTGCAGGAAGGCTTTAGAACAACAGATTAAAATTGCTATCGAGCTATCACTAAATTAGTGTCCAGAAGTTCAGCTGCTGCTAACACTTCAAGCCATCAGCGTTACCTCTCTAGGCCAGATCAGAATCCACGATCTCTTCTTGTGCCTGATAGATTTCAGTATACACTAATTTGCATTTATGTCGCAAAATGCAGATATACTCATTTTAAAGAAAGACAAATGGTTTGAATTTATGGATGAAAAAGCTTTTTCAAATTTATTACTCAGTCTTCATAGTAATAAATATTACATATGTAAGGAGCATTTACTTAAAACTTCCCTTAAGGATTGCAAAACACTTATCTAAGTATATAGATCTCATAATATTGGAATAGTAGGTTGGTAACATTTACTAATAGAATACATGTGCTTTGATGTATTAATCTCCATCTGGATTTATCCTCCCCACCAGACTTCTCATTTATCTATCGCTTTGGTGGTGGTGTGTTTATTCAAGTTAGGACTGACTTATAGCTGAGCCTACAGTGAGTTTTCAGAACCTGTATGTCACACAGAAAGAGATGGTCCATCTTTCTCCAGAGGAGCAGCGGATGGGTTTAAACCACATGCTTTTAGGTTGGCAGCACAACGCCTTAGCACAAAGCCACCAGAGTTCCTTCACTCCTACTAGGATTCTAGGTTTTGTTTTCTATTCTAGTAAATACATATGAACTATCTCTTAGTATACAAACCTATTTTCATGCAAGATATACACACAGATCACAGGGAATTTCCTTTTGGTGGATTCCTCTAAAGGAGCCCTGGTGGCATTGTGGTTAAAGCACTCATCTACAAATGGAAAACTTCCTGATTCGACTCTACCAGCTGCTCTTAGGGAGAAAGATGAAAGTGCTTCTGTAAGTACTTCAGCCCTGGAAATCCTGTGGGGGAGTTCTGCCCTGTCCTGTAAGATGACCGTGAGTCAGAATCCACTTGGAAGCAATACATTTAGTCTGGATTTAAGGGTGTTTGAAAATAGACCACTGAAGCATCTTCCTGTGCTGCATGCACACGTGGAAAATGGAAAAGCTTGTGTGGACAACAGTAGTTTCACAAGATTTCCATACTTTATATTTAAAAATGTGTGTTTTCTGTTCCCAGTTATGGTGTTTATATAAAATTGAGGAGAATTCTTTGAAAACATTCTTTGCTTTTCTGTGTGGTGATATGAATAATATATAAGTTCCTCCAAATGGAATAATGCCAGTCTACCAGTGGTTCTCAATCTTGACAGTGCATTAGAATCGCCCCAGAGGACGGGGTGGAACTGCCCCATAGAGTTTCCAAGCCTGTAAGCCTTTATCGGGGCACACTGTCACATTTTCCTCTCAAGGAGCAGCTAGTAAATTCATACCAGTAGTCTTTTGGTTAGTAAGCTCTGCACTACCAGGGTGACATTTTAGAATCACCTATGATTCTTCAAAAATACTGTTGCTTTGGTGCCACCCATCTACAGTGTGTGTGTGTGTGTGTGTGTTGCTTTCTAATGTTCTAAGTGAGCAAGATATGCTGATTAGCTTCATTATAAAATATGCCTTCCTATCTGAGCTGTGCCCTCAACCCTGATCCTTGTGTGTGCCTCCCCTTTCCGAGGCCGAGATTTAAGTCTTTTAACACTTTCCTTAGTTTGCTTCCTTCATCCTTGCTAAACTGCACATCTGTCCACCTCATGAATATGTCTTCTGTTTATATTGCCCAATAGCAGACAAATGTCTACCATTTAAAATTTCTAGTTTCTCCCTTATTGTACCTAATCTAATTATGTAACCTGTTCTTAAGAATCCTCATTGGCTTTTGAATACTTCATTTAAGACTGTGTTGTAACTAACCCAACTCATGTTGGCTTAAGCAAAAAAAGATATTGTCTTGGTTCAGCTGTCAAGGTTTATTTTGTCTTAAGTGAAGCTTGATTCAGGACTCAAAAAAAAATTTTTTTTTTTTTTTTTTTTTTTTTTTTTTTTTTTTCAAAAAAACCCACCTGTCCTGTTACCTGACTCCCTTGGACGTATCAGCTAATCTCAGGCCCAATTCTTTGAAGCTAGCAATGACCGCAGCTGCCCCACCATGTTCTTCATATAAAATAGAAGAGAAAAGAACTCACTCCTGCAAAGTCCAATTAGAGATTTGTAATTGATTGAGGTTTTCAAGGTCGTTAACTGGCTTGGGCCAGTCAAGGCTCTCAACCAGGAACTGGGACTGCAGTTGTTACTGAGCATTAATGAATCAACTTCAACTCACAGGAACTCATAGAATAGAATAGGACTGCACAATAGAATTTTCATAACTAATCTTGATAAAAGCAGATTTCCAGTCTTCCTCCTGTGGAGCCACTGGTTGGATTCACACTTTTGGAGGTACACTTAACCCTACTCAGATTTCAGTGGCTAGGGAATGAAAGACGAAGGAGTGGTTATTCCCTGAAGGAGTGAAGGGTGAATAAAGAAATAATTAAGAACAAACGTTTACAACAGTACCAATGATTATCATTTTGTTGGTGGCCTAACTGTGGTGTATTCCCAAAGGTACTGGGTTTAAATCCACCAGTTGCTCTGAGGGAGATGGATGGACAGTCTCCTCCTATGTGATTTACTGCCGCTTAAAACCCACTGGAGAGTCAGCTGTGAAGTCAGTTCAGACTCAACACCACACAACAACAAATAAGGGTTACAGAGCCATGGTGGCACGTGGTTAAGGCATTGAGTTGCTAACCAAAATGGGAGCAGTTCAGGCTCACCCTCTACTCCATGAGGGAGTCAGCTATGAGTCGATTCTGACTCAAGAGCACACAACAACAGTCCTCTCTGATGTAATTACAAGTTTCTGGTTTTGTGAGTTGGGGGGTGGGTGGTTAAAATCATTTTAGAATAGCACTGAAACTCTCTGAGATGTTATAATAAATAAAACAATGAAAAGCCATTGTTGCTGTCACTGTGTGCCGTTGAGTCAGAATTGACTCATAGGTGACCCACCAGGAGATTTTTCAGGGGCTATAAATCACATAGAAAGAGATTGCCCATCTTTATCCCATGGAGCAGCTGCTAGGTTTGAACCACATGCTTTTGGGTCGAGAGCACAGTTCTTTACCACTAGACCACCAAAGCTCCCTGTATCATAAAACATAAAAGTAAATATTATACAATTATTCACTTATGAAATCTATTTTGTTTCCCACTAAAAGGAGTGAAAAGAAAAGTTAGGGTATTTGTTATGATAAATCTGGAGGCGTTGGTGGTTCAATGACACAATTTCTGCTTTCCATGCTAGAAACCCAAGTTTTATGCCCAGCCAATGAATGTAGTTGGCACCACCCATCGGTTATTGGAAGCTTACATGTTGCTATGATGATGATGATGATGATGATGATGATGATTATATGTGCTGTCGAATTACCTGTGACTCATAGTGACTCTATATACAACAGCTCTAAAACTTAGCCCATTCTGAACCAATCTCACTGTCTCTTCACACACCTACCCACATTGTGCCAGTTACTGTTATCAATCCTTTTCATCCAGGGCCCTCCTCTCTTATACTGTCCCTCCACCCTTCCGAACATGTCTTCCTCCAAGTACTGGTACCTCCTGGCCACGTGCCCAATGTATGTGAGATGGAGCTTAACAATTACAGCTTGCTTGGCCCCTCAACCATTTGTTCTCAGCAGTCAGGAAATTAAGAGACGAATTGCACTGGGAAAAATCTGTCTAGAACCTCTCCATCTCTTTGAGAGCTAGGGATTTTGAGTGGAAATCCAAAATCTCTGTAAATGTTCATTAAAATGAATTTTAAAAATTAATAATTAAAAAAAGAAGAACTTTTCCAGAGCACTGAGAAGCAGCGATGCCAGTCTAGAGACTAAGATGTGCCTGATCCAGGCCATGGTCTTCAGAAATACTTGCTGTACATCAGAGAGCTGGACAATAACTAAGAATGACAGAAGAATTATTGATGCCTTTGAGTTGTGAAGCTAGAGAAGAGTCTTGAACATACCATGCCAAGGAAACAAGTAGGTCTGTCTTGGAGAGATTGCCATGATACTGATCATAATTTTTCTTTTTAAAGCAAAGCTTTCAGAATAAGACTAGGAAGAAAGAGCTGATGATCTGCTTCTCAAAATCAGGCAGTGAAAATCCACAATGATTTGTTAAATCTACAGACAGTCACAGATTAGCACAGAAATAGGCAGCATCTTTCTCCTGAGGATCCCCTGGGGGTTTGAATTGCCAAAAGAGGTACTGCCTTTGGATTGAAGCGCAACTCCCTACAGACTAGGCTATCAGAGTTCCCTGGTCTGAATAAGACTACCTAAAATAGTTTATATATTAAGTACACTGGTGAGAGGTGGATTTTTAAGGCTTATATGTAATAATGTATATATGTATATGTAGAATTTGAAATTCTATTGCAATGTAATAGAAGTGTTAGCATTATGAAGAGAATTGTCACGAGTCCTGTTCAAATAACCAACACCAACTCTCTGCTGTTAAGTCAGTTCCAACTCACAGCGACCTTCCTCCATTGGGCTTTCAAGACTGTAGATCTTTATGCAAAGACACTGGCCTACCATCTGCTAAGAGCAGTTCACGGATTCCAACTGTTAGCTTTACAACTAGTAGCCTGACATGTTGTACACTATGCCACCTAGTCTTCCATTCCTGTTTTTTTAATTCAGATGTAGAAACCAATTAATATAGGGATTGAGTCCCACACACAGTTGGTGCTTAGTTAAATAAAATCTACACTTGAAACCTTGATTTGCTGGTTCTGTATCTCCTTGCCTTTTGCTTTACCACAAAGTGTTTTTCTGTCATTGCTGTTCTCTTTTGTTTTTAGCAACTGTAGAACAATCCTTATGTGTTTGTTTATTTTTAAACTTTTGTTGTGCCAGACAGCCTACACAGCAAAACACACAGAAGTGCAACATTACATGTACCATTTAGTGACACAGATTACCTTCTTCCAGTTGTGCAACTGCTCGCTTCTTTACTGTACTGTTCTTTCTCCCTTAACATAAATTCTCTGTCCCTGAAGGTCCCCATCTAATTGCTCAAGTTGTTGTGGTAGTCAATTTGATCTCATATAGTTTTTCTAAAAGCGTTTTGTGCTCAAGGCAGGCATTCATCACTGCTTAAGCTACACTGTCTCTTGATTTTAACAAGACTGGAGGGGGTCATTATGGTTTAAGGTTTAAAGATGATCTCAGGGCAGTGGTTTCAGGGATACATCCAACCTTCATGGTTCCTGAGGTCTGGGGCTTATTATAGTGATTGTTGATTTCAGATATTTGTATTCTACAAAACTCCCTTGTTTCTAATAATTTTGTGGTTGAAAACAAAACCTCAATGCAGTGTATCTTTTTTTTTCCTGGTAATTTATTTACAAAATTCAAACACATTGTTTCTCACACCACATCATTCCCATTTCCCTTACATCTCTACCCATCAAATTGTACGACCCCATAATTAATCCCCCCACACTCTAAACAGCCTCACCCTCTGCTTTCACACTCTTCTCCTAACCCCCAATCCTCATACTCATTCTACAATAGTGGTTTTCTACTGTGTTTGTCCTTGTGGGACTGAGTTCGTTTTGAGCAAGCCAAATGGCATCATCCATGTAGAGTATTGAGCCGCTAACCCCAACGTAGTGTTCTCTGGTGGTTCAAATTCTTTAGTTCCTCCTTGGAAGATGGGCAATCCCCTCCCATGCAGTTTATAACCTCAGAAACCCAGCAGAAGGTAAACGAAGAGTTGCTTCTCACTCAACAACAGCGAGAGTTACGCTTAGTATTGGGAGCCTCTGAAGTTGACATGAACTGATTACTTAACCAAACGTGCGTTTCCAGGTTACTTGACTGTCAACATCAGAAGCCATGATTACAAACTGCAGAAGTTATATAGTAGTATGGTGGAACACAATTACTGATGTTGAGTTATACAGATCTACCCTGGGTTTGTGTAAGACAGCAACTCTAGTTTGCCCTTTGTTACTTTTCTTCTGGTAGAAAGGCACAGAATTGGAGACTGGTTACAATTCTTCCCACACCAACCCCCTAGACTTCTCCTCAGTCATCACTAAGGACAGTGACTGGACTTGGGGGGTGAGGTGCTATGAGCCTGAGTCATTTACACAGGGACAAAAAGGGCCTGCCAGGTAGAAGAGAAGTTTCATTCCTCTTTTGTCAGCAGTACTGTCAGTCTTCTTATCCTCCAGTTTTTCCTCCACAGATGCTACCATAGTGGGATTTAAAAAAAAAAAAAAAAAAGAGTGTGTTCCCAAAGTTTAATGATACAGAGGAGAACTTGGAATCTAACAAGCAGTTCCAGAACTCGGCACGTGTACCCAGCATGATGCCACTATGTTGTACATGTGTGCACACCGCTACGTTGTTCACCTTTTGTCTCCTATGGTTTCCTGAATTAAGAAAGTCAAAGAAAAATATGACATTGTTCTTAAAAGAATGTGATTGAGCCAGTGAAGATGTCGGTGACACTGAATTATTCAGGTCATTTTTTTTTCTTTATTGTGCTTGTTTTTGTTTCTTTTTTTTTTTTTTCCTTTCTTTTTTTTACTGTGCCTCCACTGCTTTATGTTAAGGACAGCCTTTTTGGAGTTTGTTTCAAGTATGCAAATTATTTTCCTTATTGTTACTGTTGTTGGATCATTTCAGTTCCGACTCATAGTAGTGACAGTGTTGCAAAGTAGAACTGCCTTGTCCAGTTGTCATGGCTGTAATGTTTATGGAATTAGATCACCAGTTCATTCTTGTACAGAGTCACTGATTGCCTTCAGACCACCAGTGCTTTTGTTAGCCATAGAGCACTTGGGCACCACTACCAAAACTTCCTGCCATCATGTTGGCCCCAATTCATCATGATTCTCCATCAGTTTTCTGAGGCTATCAGGTTATGATTTGCATCAGTCTTCTGGGGCTGCCCATCTTCCTATCACTGAGCCACTGTGGATTTGAACCATTAACCTTTCAGGTAGTAGTCCAATACACTACGTACTATATCACCTCTACAAATTTAATTTCCATTTCCTTGCTGGATCATGATAGTAATCTCTCTCTGTGTGTGTGTGTGTGTGTGTGTGTGTGTGTGTGTGTGTGTGTGTTTTATTACACTACTTGCTTTCATTTCATATGCTCTCATTACTTTGCTGAGGTTCATACTATTAACAGTAATTAGAAAAGTTACATAAATCCATTTGATACTATCAAACTTGCATGGTTTGGTAGATCTAAACTGGAGATATTTCATGAGAAGCTACCGAAAGACAAATGTCATTTAATATTACTAATAGTGGCAGTTAGCCATAAAGTTATGGTGGCTGTTCTCAAATTTTATCAAGGAGTAGCATCAACTTCCTAAACAACTTGCCTCCAGAAGCTCTATGAACTTTGATAAATGTCGATATTTGTCGAGGGGCTTTAGGGTTGCTATGAGTCGTGCTCAACACAAAGGCAATCAACAACAACAATAACATTTAGTTAGTTAAATTTTATTTTCACTGACGTGAGGATTAATTCAGAGATCTCTCTGAATTAGTGAAAAATCTCCATTCCTAAGGGTTTTTTAAGTGAACACAATTTCTTTTAAGAAATAAGACACATTTTTTATTCCAAAGAAGAGTGCTTTGTAATTCTCCTAATGGATAAAAAGAACTTCTTCTAAAAGTGTTCATAAATTGCAAAAACATAAAGTTGTTTAACTGTAGAAAAGTTCTTTACTAAAAAATAAATGAATATGAATTTAAAGTACTGGTATTATACCTAGAAAATTACTAACAGTTTTCTAATGAAAATTAGAAAATTAGAGCCTTAAAGTTCTATGTGCCCAGTAATTCAACCTCTAAAAATCCATTTGAAGTAAATATCTTAATAAAAGGTGAACCTTCATACTCAGAAGATGTTCACTGCATTACTTTTTAAGAGTAAGAGAAGAAGAAAAAACATAATACCCACCATAAAGAAAATTAATTTTATAAGTATAGTGTAGATGTACAGACAGTGTAATATCCAAGTGACAACCATTACTTGTGCAGAATTTATAACAATGTAAAAAATTCTCATGTAATTGGTGGGAACGGATAGCAAAATTTTTCATGAATTAAAAATTGGATCTTATTTTAAGGGTACATAATGGAGAATATAAAGAAATACAGGATATTTTTAATCTTCATGGCTCAACAATTTTACTTGAAGTCTGACTTTTATTAATATGCTATGTAATTCATTTTTTTAATGCTACAAAAATAAAAGTAGACTGTTCTTTACTGCACATTCCAAGTTACAGGTCAAGATGTAAGCTGACTTTTAAATCAGAATATCTTTAGAATGACACTGAAGTTTTTCCAAATGTTTTCATTTCTATTCTCCATATAAGTTTATAATTCTTTTTTCAATGCTATTTAAATGACTCATCAGTTTGTCTCATAACTCCTGGTAGAAGCCTATTTCATGGACTTTTCCCTTGTTTATACATCTGTTAGCCCCTCTTCTTCCCCGACCCCCCCCCAAAAAAAAACCAAAACACTCCACAAACCTGGATTTCTGGGATGGTATTTCAATCCTTGTTAAAAAGTGGAGCCTATGTATTTGTTTAAAATATTTTTTCAAAATCTTTCAGTGCATGGGGATTATTTAACATTTTCTCAGCACATAGGTTCCATTTACAAAAACAAAGCACCTTGTGTTTCTAATAGTTACTTTTATGTACAGCTATTAAAGAAACCAGAAACTTCTCTGGACCACCTTGTTTCCTCCAACTACCTCAAAAAGTCATTGTTATAAGCATTCCAGAGAGTAAAATTGTTTCTCATAGATGCTTGGAAATCGGCTACAAAGTAACACTGAAGCATTTGGGTTATTTATAATAAAGCCTGTGCTAAAGAAACAGGATGCCAATTCCTGTGTCAGGCAGACAGTGGCAGCTGCTTTGTTACTATGTGGCACTGTCCCATCCTGAATCAAATGGGAAATGGGTACTGTTTGACAGATACTGTCATCAGCGCAAACATTATTAAAATAATTAAAAAGCTTCTCTCTCTCTTTTTAATATATTAAGCACAGGCTGTTTGATTTGTCCAGGCTTTCTCAGCTCTTCTGCTCAGGGCTCCAGCATAGACTGTTCCTGTGCCAGATTTTGTATCCAGCCAGGGCTGAGCTGTGACTTTTTATCCCGGTGGGACAGTGCAGCTATATTCTTGGCGTTTTCTGCCTATTACCAGTTAGGGTCTGTGAACAGAATCTCCATTTGTGAGAACCTCATTGTGGATGGCGTGCAGTGGTCTTTTCATTTTGATTGATGGTTCTGGTTCTGCACCATCTGGCTTCTGATAGGCTGCATTAATCATATCCTGAACTAAGAAAGTGTAGACATGTCTGTTTAATATGTACCCATACATAATGTAGCATTAGTTATTCATTCAGCTTGCAAAACAGAGTCATAATGTATGCAAGGTCTTTATATAGTAAAGCATAAATATTAATATGCGACCCATTAATGCTGTTTCTACTTGTACTAACCTCCCACAAGTACATTTGTTTATGAAGATTGAGGAATTAAGAGAAAGGAGACCATGTGCACATTTACATGAACATATATAGTTTTGCTGAAACCTCATATGAATTTAGAACGATGTATGTCTATAATACTTACCCATATTTGCTTTATGCATCTCTATAATTACCCTTTGAAATGCAGTTTCAGTGCAAGCCGCAAAAGATAGATTCACTCTTTTCTCACGTGAACCACTTGCATCAAATGTAGGTCATCGGTTTGCTGGGGGAGTTTGTGGTCCTGCTCTTTTGTATTACCTCCAGCTGGGCCCACTGCTGGCATACTCTGTCCCCTGCTGCGTAATAACGTCAAGAAGGAAAAAAAAGAACGGGGAGCTGGGGGAGGGGGTTGGGGGTGGCAGCAGGACGGGCAAGATAGGATTGCACAAGTCAAACAAAAAGTTTGCTCCAGATTAAGGATTATCACACTTATCAGTAGCTCAAATTCAGTTTTTAGAAATTGACTGGGGCCTATCCAGTTAAGAGAGATTTAGTTAGTATGCATTAATCATAAGCCTTTCAGTACCTCAGACCAGGAGAGTAAGGGGATTTCAACTCTCCTGGGAAGTTACCTTGTACAAAATTGCTTGCACATATTTCTTGAGGTAGCAAATTAAAACCATAACTTCATGAAACACATTTTATGTTTTATTAATTATGCTTTGTCATAACAGCACTGTATTCCTGTGTGGCTCCCGCTTCTTGTATGTGCCTCAGATCCAAAGTATGTATTTTAATGAATTATGCTACTGTAGAAAGAGTGAAGATTAACGCCTGTGTGCCGCAGAATGTAAAATGCGATCCGCACCATAGCGGTAATCAATCATAGGCTAATGCATGGGAAACAAGGCAGAAGATCGTAGTTTTTGTTGAAAGGTAACTAAACTTCAGCTTCTGTTTGAAATGTTATTTCAGGGAAATTTAATTAGTCACATAAGAGCTATGTGTTCCACCAGTAGAAATTATATAAAACATAATGCAGGCATGCTCGCTGATATACTTTATTATCTTAAGAACATTCTTCTGAAAGCTTTCCATGCCCTTGAGTCAGAACTGACCCATAGCTGACCCTCTGGTGGGTTTTCAGAGACTGTAGGTCACACGGGAGGAGACTGTCCATTTTTATCTTATGGAGCAACTGGTGGATTCGAAGTACCTGCCTCAGATTGGCAGCTCAACTCTTACCACTAACTTAGCAGAACTCCAGGATACAATGAAAGCGAAGGAAGGGGAAAAAAATCATTTCAGACAGAAAATGTGTGGTTTCGTGTTCATGTTTCATCCATATCTTATTTTAAAACCGGGGGGGGGGTACTGTTTCTTCTAATAATTTAGATCCCATTCTTACTTCAGTTCATTCTAACGTTGTTTTTGTTATGTGCCATTGAGTCACTTGTAATTCATAGCGACCAATGTACAACAGCTCTATCCTCAGCCAACCTTATTGTCTCTGAAACACCTACCCCAATAGCCCAGTCACTGAGTCAGTCCATCGCATTGAGGGTCTTCCTCTCTTGTGCTGTCCCTGCACCCTCTCAAGCATGATGTCCCTCTCTAAGGACTGGTCACTTCTTGCAACATACCCAGAGTATCTCAGATAGAGCTTCAGAGTCCTGACCTTTAAGGAACAGCCTGGTTTCACCCTCTCCAGAGCAAACATGTCTGTTTTTCCAGCAGTCCATGGTATATTCAATTCTCTTCTCTAACATCAGAGCTCAAAGGCATCACTTCTCTTTCTGTCATTCCTATTCATTCATCCCTAGTCATTATCTGACGCATAGCACATAATCTTGAAGACCATGGCCTGGATCAAGCACACCTTAGTCTCCAGACTGACATTGTTGCTCTTCAGTACTCTGGAAAAGTCACTGACAGCAGACTTTCCCAATGTAATTTGTCTTTTGATTTCCTGGCTGCTTATACCAAGAGTGTTGATTGTAGAGCCAAGCAAACCAAAGGTATTAATAATCTCAGTCTCTTCACCATCTATCATGATGCTGCCAATTGCCCATTAGTGAGAATCTTTGTTTTCTGATGTTGAGCTTCCATCCATATTTAAGGCTGCATTCTTGACCTTCTGCAACAAGCACTTCATGTCCTTCTCAGTTTCAGCAAGCAAGTTTGTATCATCTGTATAAGGCAGGATGTTGATGAGTCTTTCTCCAATACTGGTGCCACCTTCCTTCTCATGCAGCCCAACTTCCTGGATGATCTATTCCACACATAGATTGAAAAGGTATGGAGATAGGACATGTCTCTGGAATACACAATTCCCGATTTTGAACCATGCAGTGTTTTCCTTGCTCTTTTCTGAGGACTGCCTCTTGGTCCCAGTATAGGTTTTGCATAAACTCAATCAAGTGTTCTGGGATTTCCATTCTTCGCAGAGTCAGCCACAGTTTGTTGTGATCCACAAAGTCAAATGCCTTTGCATTGTTAATGAAACACAGATAGACAGTCCTCTGGTATTCTGCTTTCAGCCAAGATCCTTCTACCATTAGCTATCATATCCCTAGTACCACAGCCTCTTTTAAACCCAGACTGCACATCTGGCAGGTCTCTGCTGATGTGCTATTCCAGTCGTTTTTGGATAATTTTCAACAGAATGTTATTTGCATGTAATATTAATGATATTGTTCAATAATTTCTGCACTCTATTAGGTCACCTTTTTTGGAGGGAATGGGAAACAAATACTGATCTCTTCCAGTCAGTTGGCCAGGTGGTTGTCCTCCAGATATCTTGGCACAACTTGGTGAGCACGTCCAGGGCAATGTGTCTGTTGTTGAAATATGTCAATTGGATTACCATCAATTCCTAGAGCCTTGTGTTTTGCCAATTCCTTCAGAGCAGTTGGAACTTCTTCCTTCATTTTCATAGGCTCTTGCTCATTTCCTGAAATTCTTCAGTGTCAGCCTATTCTTTTTGGTACAGTGAGTCTGTATACACCTTCCATCTTCTTTTAATGCTTTCTGGACCATTTCATATTCTGCCCAAAGTATCATTAAATATTGCAACTCATGGCTTGAATCTGTTCTTCAATTCCCTTCAGTTTACGAAATGCTGAGCAAGTTTGGCTCTTTTGAATTTCTGACTCCAGCTCTTTGCACATTTCACTATAATACTCTACTTTGTCTTCTTGTGCTGCTCTTTGAAATTGTCTGTTCAACTCCTTAATTTCTTGATTTCTCCCCCTTGCTTTAGCTTCTTGGTGCTCTAGTGCAATAATCAAGTGTCTTGTCTGACATCTATCTTTTTCTTTTTTCCCTCTGTCTTTGTAATGATCTTTTTCATTCTTATGGATCATATTCTTGATGTCCTTTCACAGCTTCGCTCATTAGTGTTTAAGGTCTCGAATCTGTTCCAGAAATGGTTTTGAAATCTGAGTGATAGAGACTCAAGGTCAAATTTTGTTTCCTGTAGATTTGACTTAACCGTCTTTCACTTCACCTTGAACTTGCATATAAGTAGTTGATGATTTGTTCCATAGTCAGCACCTGGCCTAGTTTTCACAGCTGATATTGAGCTTCTCCAGCGATTCTTTCCACAGATTTAATAAATCTGATTCCTATACATACCATCAGATGAAATCTAAGTGTTTAGCCTGTGTTTGTTTCTTATAAAAAGTCTTTTAAATGAATAAATCATTGATGGTAGAGAATTCTGTCATTCTGTCTCCAGCCTCTTTTCTGTTACTAAGTCCATGTTTTCCAACTACTGATCCTTCTTCCCTCTTTCCAACTTTTGCATTCTAGTCAGCCATTATTATTAATGTGTCTTTATTTCACGCTCAGTTGATTTCTGGCTGCAAAAGTTGGTCAAAATCTTCTATTTCCTCCTTTTTGGCTCTAGTTGTTGGTGAATATATTTGAATGATAGTGGTATTCACTAGACTTCCTTGTATTTGTACAGATATTATCCTGTCACTCACAACATTGTATTTCAAGATGGATCTAGAAATGACTTTTTTAAATCATGAAAGCAACCCCATTTTTCCTCACCTCTTCATCTCTGGCATAGTGGATTATATGATTGTCTGATTCAAAATGTCCCATGCCAGTCCATCCCATTTTGTCAATACCTAGTATGTCAGTATATACGCGTTTCGTTTCTTTCTTAACAATGTCCAATCAAAAATTAGTATGCTAACTGCTAGTAACACTGAATTGAGAAATTGGCTTTTGACCATAGAGCGCCAATGTTGTCCTCTTAGGAATTTGTCACAAACCCAGATGCTGATGGGAGCAGGCAGGGTTTGTTTCTCAGCTCTCCAGCTTCGTGAGCTGGGCCACCCACAAATGATCAGCCTGTTCAGCTGATTTCCCTAGGACCCTCATGCTGGGGAAGACTCTTAATGAGCTCTTCAGAGTCCCTGAGTGGTGTCAAGGGTTAATACACTCAGCTGCTAACCAAAAGATTGGAAGTTGGAGCTCACCCACAGGTGCCACGGAAGACAGACCTGGAAATCTTGTTCTGAAAAGTCATCCTTTGAAACCCCTGTGGAGTACAGCTTTCCTGTGACATCATGAGGTCACCGTGAGTCAGTGTCAATGGGACAGTATCAAAAGAAGTTCCTTTAATTATCTAAGCCTACGTTATTTGGAAATTAATCCATCCCGGTTCTACCTAACTTTAGTTGTCTGTGATGGTAAGATAAATTGTTACTTCTATTTTTTAAACTTGACTGAATTTCATGTTATAAGACTGCATTGTTCAAAATTGGGAAGGGTGTATGCCAGGGATGTGTCCCATATCCATATCTTTTTCAGTCTATATGCAGAACAAATTATCCGGGAGGCTGGGCTCTGTGAGGAGAAATATGACATCAGAACTGGAGGTAGACTCATCAACAATCTGTGTTATGCACATGACAGAACCCTGCTTGCTAAAACTGAGGAGGACCTGAAGCACTTGCTGCAGAAGGTCAAGGACTGCAGCCTTCAATACTGACTGATGCTCAATAGCAAGAAAACAAAGGTTCTCACCACTGGGCCAATTGACAGCATCAGGATGGATGGTGAAGAGATTGAGATTGTTAACATCTACAGTTTGCTTGGCTCCACAATCAACACTCTTGGCACCAGCAGCCAGGAAATGAAAAGACATTGCATTGGGAAACTCTGCTATCAGAGACCTCACCAAAGTACTTTAAGAGCAACAATGTCAGTCTGGAGACTAAGGTGCATCTGATCCGGGCTATAGTCTTCACAATTGCATGCTATGCATCAGAGAACTGTACAATGACTAGGGATGATAGAAGAACTTATGCCTTTGAGCTGTGGTGTTGGAGAAGAGTATTGAATATACCATGGACTTCCAAGAGAACAAACATGTTCGTCCTAGAGAGAGTTAAACCAAGCTGCTCCTTGGAGTCAAGGTTTCTGAACCTCCATCTGACATACTTTGGACAGGTTGCAAGGGGGGACCAGTCCTTGCAGAAGGACATTATGCTTGGGAGGGTGGAGGGAGAGCGCAGGAAAGGAAGACCCTTGGCGAGATAGATTGATTCAGTGACTGGGATGATGGGAAGTACGTGTGTCAAAGACAGTGAGACGGGCACAGGACAGAGCAGGTTTTAGGGCCATTGTACATAGGGTCACTATGAGTTGCAGGCAACTCAACAGCGCATAACAACATTCGTGATAGTATGCATGAAGATACAGTCTCTAAAATTTGAAAAACCAATAAAATAACTTGGGATCCTGCCTCCCCAAGTTTCTCATCTAAGTTCCCTCTAGAGTTTACTTCAGAGGCCAGGTCAGCAATAGGTTTTCTCCTATAAAGAACCATATGCCTATGAAATACAACTTAATTTCATCTCCTTCTTTGGGCCCCATTTAAACTACTGGACTGCACTTCTTTTAAATTAAGACCATTTGTCCTGAAGCCAGACAGGGCTGAAAGGGGAAAGCCTTTTCAACCAAAGCATTTAATTAGCTCAGGGAGGAAGTGCCAGAAAGACAGCTCTGTAGAGGCCTGTGCTCTGCTGCTCCCTTGGAGCATGGGCCCCTTCCAGGAGCGGTGGGCATACAAAGACAGACAGCTTAGGGAGCTAGACCACACTCCTCATCCTTCACAGCATATCTGTGGACAGCAACAGGAAGGGCTGTGTACTCCCAGCGAGCCAAAGAACCTTATTCAAACACATAAGTAAAAAAATATAGGTGAGGGGGTTTTTTACAAATTTATTGTTTCTGGACTTTTGATGAATCTACACCTTTAGGTCTTTGCTTTCTTAAGAATGTATAAACACTGACAGTATTGACTTTTTTTTTTCCTTGTTGTGTGCTGTCAGTTGGATCCAGCTGGCACAGGCGGAGATTGCCCATCCTTCTCCAGTGTAGCATCTGGTGGATTCGAAGCGTGCACATTCGGCATTGTAGTGCAGTTTCTTGCCACTAGGCCACCAGAACTCCCTCAGTATTGACAGTTAAGAAGAAAATATAAAATGTGTATGGGTTTGCAAATCAGATGCTGACATTCTAAGTTGTATTTGGGCTATTTAGACAATGTGAAACCAGATGTCCTGTGTATTTGTACCTAGTGACAAAGACCAGGTTCTTTGTGGAAGCCTTACCCCTGTTGCCAGGAACCAGCATTACTGATAGAGAGCTGTGATACTTGTAACAAAAATAAGACTCAGTAATCTTTATTTGAGACTCTCGTTTAGAACATTAGAGCATTCTTATCATTTTTATACAATCGTTTTGCGTATTTTCCTTCCTCCCCCTTCCTGCCTTCTCCCCCAGCCCACTTTGCAATTCACCTCTTATTCCAGTTTATTCTCATACATATAATATTATTATTATTGTGTACAGTCGTGTCAGAACTGACCTACAGCTGGCCCTCCAGTGGGTTTTCAGAGGCTGTTAACCGCATGCAAGGAGACTGGCCATCCTTCTCCCACACATGGCAAATCATATATTCCTATAGGACAGTTCTTCCCCTCATCTGTTCGAGTGCTATATTCTTTATCTGTCCACTCGTTTCCTCTCCTCCTCCCACCCCTCATGTCAGTCTTATTTATAACATCAGTGTTATCTGGTATTTAGGACTTCTGTGACTCAGCATAATGTCCTTCAGGCTCATCTATGTTGTGTAATGTTTTGCAAATTCATTGTTTTCCACTGTTACATATTATTCCTTTTTGTGAATGTACCATACTTTTTTATATCTGTTTATTTGTTGATGGGCACGTGAGTTGCTTCCATCTCTGCTATTGTGAATAATGCAGCAGTAAGCATGGTTGTGCATTCATCTGTTTGAGTCTGGGTCTGGTTTCTTTAGGATGTATTTATATAGGACTCATTTTAAATAACAAGCAGATATGAGACAGACACTCTCTGATTTCCTATGTGGTGGTTGTTGTGTTCCATGGAGTTGGCACCAACCCACTGCTGATCCACATACGGAAGGAGATTGCCCATCCTTCTCTGGAGGAGCAGCTGGTGGCCTTGAACCACATGCCTTCAGGATTGCAGAGCACTTTCTGAACAACATGTCTCCGGAAACTCTATAAACTTTGAATGTCCATATTTGTAGAGGTGTGTCAGGCCTTTTGTTTATAGGATCACTATGAGTCGTGCTCAACTTGAAGGCAATCAATAGCGACAATAACATTTTAAATGGAACTCACTTTATTTCACATACACTGGGAGTGATATTTCCTCAAATTTGTCAGGATAGGCCAGACTTTGGTAAAAGGAATCATGTTGGGAAAGTTAAAAGGTCGGTAAAAGAGAAGAAGACCCTGAACAAAATGAACTGATAAAACTGACTGTGACAGTGGACAGTCATCTAGAGCATAGGAGATACAGTGAAGACAGGGCAGGATTCCAACCTGCTGTTCCTAGGGTGACTCTGAGCCATAGTTAACTTGACAGCAGCAGCAGCTAACAATAGCAATAATCATTACATGACATTTTGTAATGTCAGTTTATGCAAGGCACTGGGAATATAAAGCATAAGCTGTTATGTCGTCAATGTCTTAAGACAAGAGTATGTTGTGGAGGATGCTGCTGTTGTTGATGGGAACCATCGAGTCAGCTACAACTCATAATGACCCTGTGAACAGCGAATCTGAACCCGGCACTATCCTACACCATCATCACAATCTCTCTCTACCATGCCTCGCCCTGGTTGCAATCACTGCTTCCATCCATCTCTTTGAGAATCTTCCTCTGGCCTTTAACTTCCCAACATGATGTCTTTTTTCCAAGGACTAGCCTCTACTTATTACATGTCCAGAGTTGAAGAGCAGAGTTCCACCATCTTTGCATTTAAGGAGCACTCTGGTTGCACTTCCTCTAAGACAGACTTGTTAGTTTTTTCAGCAGTTCATAGGATACTCAACAATCTTAACCAACAGCACAGTGCAAGTCATTAATTCTTCTCCAGTCATCTTTATTTATTGTCCAACTTTCAGAGGCATAGGGAACAATTGAAAATGTGATGTGAATCAGGTGTATCTTGGTTGTTACACTGATGTTCTTCCACCTTGGTACTTTGAAGAGGTCCTCAAAAGCAGATTTTCCCATTATAACATATGTTTTGATTTCTTGACTGATGATCCCAAAGGTGTTGATTGTGGATCCAGGTAAAATTAAGTCATTCATTGACAGCTTCAGTTTTTCTCTCCATCTGTTATGATGCTCCCTATTGGTCTGACGGTGACAATTGTTGTTTTCTTAATGTTGAGATGCAATCCATATTCAAGGTCATCATCTTTGATATTCTGCAGCCAATGTTTCAAGTATGTTCCACTTTCACAAGCAGGTTATGTTATCTGCATAACACAGCTTGTTGAAGAGTCTTTCTCCAATTCTGATGGCAGATTCTTTGTTAAATAGTCCAGCTTCTCTAATTATTTGCTGAGCATACAGGTTGAATAGGTTATGGAGAAAAGGTATAGCTCTAGTGCACACTTTTCCTGATTGTAAACCATACAGTGTTCCCAAGTTCTATTCGGATAACAGCTTCTGGGTCTCTACCTGTTGTTCTTATGTACTGTCAAGTCAACTTTGACTCATGGCGACAGCAGCTTGATTGTTGGTTCGTTGAACATTAAAGCCATTTCTTTTTAATGATGGTGATAGACCTGGGTAGTAGTACTTAGGAGCTATTTAAATTAGCTCAACCTCCATTGCCAAAGGCAGGCTTATCATGAAAAGACCTATCCTTCTTACTTTCTTTTCCATTACTTGTTATGATTTGCAAAAGATATTTAAAATATAAAAACAAGCTTAGAAAAAAAAATAAATGGGCTAAAGTCTTCTCCTAAAGAGAAGAGATATTTATCTTTTGAAAGAACCTTTATTTTGTTAATTTAAGGCTCTTTTTTTATAAAACACATACAAAATTGTGGATTGATTTTTTTTTCTAAAACATTAATTCCATTAGAATTCTTCATTAAGACAATCTATTCACAGGGTAAAATGACAGCATGATTGCTATTTAAGCTCATTATTTTCAGATGGCAGAGGCCCGGAATGATAAAAGTGAAAGCTTCTTATATGGTTCATGTAACTGAGTGTTAAGAGGAGCTAGAAAGATGCTTGTCAGAATCAAATAACTAGTGGGTCATGGTGTCCACATTATTTCTAAGAGTGAGACGCTATAAGAGTTGAACAGCTTATTCAACATTTCATTGCACAAACATTTATTGCCTATAAACATTTCTAGAACAGCTCTCTGTGTAGCGCACACATATGCTGTGGACTCAGAGACCGTTTCCTTTTTTTCTCCCTTAGTCCCATTTCAGCTTTATGTTTCCTGTTTTCTTCATCTCTCCCTACCTTTAACATTAACAAAGTAGATCAGTGTTGCTGAGTGCTCTCAGACCAGCTCATTCCTGCACCATCCTCACAGACTCTGTTGTGTTTCAGCTCCTTGTTACAGCCACTGTGTCCACCATTCATCTCCTTGAGGGTCGTTGTCCTTTTCCCTGACCCTCGACTTTAACAAGCATATCTTTCTCCAGGGACTGGCCCCCTCCTGATAGCATGCCCAGAATATGTGAGGCAAAGTGTCACCACCTTCATGTTTAAGGAGCATCTTGGCTCTACTTCCAGAATTCTATTTTTGTTTCAGATGGTACATGTAGCCTTCAGCCCCAAAATGTCTGGGTAAAAAATTTATTGTCGTCTTATATTTCCAGCTATGAAGGTCGTCATAGAGAAAGAATAGAAAAGGCAGCAGAAAGTAGTTCCTTCATATAAAGTTCATGATTCATACATGACCAATCAGCATTATTGGTCTCTCTGTGTGTATGTATTTTTAGAGAATCATCATTTCTTTATTTCACTCAAAAACTAAAGCTTTTTAAATGCCCACTCTTTGACAGCATGGTTTTATTTCTAACATTTTCATCCTCCAAATTTGCTGGAAGATCTAGGCAGTGTGATATATATGAGAAGAACCACTGCTTTGCCGCCAAGAGAACCTGGCTTGAAATCTACATTCTCTCATTTACTAGCTGTGAAACGTTGGGCACATTTCCTAATCTCTCTGACCCTGGCATTTGTCATCTGTAAAACAAGAAAAATACTATCTACTTTTCATAATATGCCTCTTGAGGAAAAACTGTGAGGAAGTAAGTCCTCATAAAATCTTTCTCTGTGTTCTAGTCAATTGCTATTTAATAGTCTCAGTATTCTAGACATTTAGAAATTCTGACTTGTTAAATATCTTCATGTTTTATTTTTATGCCTTCAACTATAATTATTGGCAAGCTACATTGTAATAAAGATATTCATACATCATGGACTCACATTCTTGTGTTAACTTATTTAAACCCATGTGAAGTGCAGAGATGTCAGTTTAGAGACTAAGGTGCACCTGATTCAGACCATGGTCTTCTCTATTACTTGCTATCCATCAGACAGCTGGACAATGACTAAGGAGGACAGGAGAAGAATTGAGTCCTTTGAGTTGTGATACTGGAGAAGAGTATTGAATATACCATGGACCACCAAGAGAACAAATGAGTCTATTCTGGAGAGGACGAAACAAAGTTACTCTTTAGAGGCAAGGATTTTGAGGCTATGTCTCACAGACTTTTGGCATGTGGCCAGGAGGCACCAGTCCTTGGAGATAGACATCATGCTTGAAAGGGTGGAGATAAACACAGGAGAGGAAAACTCTGGTTGAGATGGATTGACCCAGTGTAGGGGCAAATGTGTTGGAGACTGACATAGGTCAGAGTTTAGAGTATAAGGTTGATAGGAGTTGGAGACAACTAAATGGCAAATAACAAGATGGGGGGGGGGAGGGAGGAAGTGGGAGGGAGATAAAAATAAAGAGAGATAAATTCAAGTTTACATCTTACTCTGGAGAAAATTTTGATCCCATCAAAGAGATCTATATTCATGTTAAACTGTTGCTTTCAGGCAGAAACCCACTACAATTTTGTCCACAATTTTTAGGTACTACAGAGTAATTTCCAAATCATGATGACCTTAGCTACATGGTAGACTCATTGTTAAAACTACCATGTCAGTCCAGCATTGTTGTAACTACTATGTCAATGCGGCTCAGTGAATCTTCCTCTTTTTCAGTGACCATCTACTTAACTAATCAAGTCCTTATCCACAGACTGGTCATTCCTAGTAACATGCCAAAGGTATGTGGGATAAAGTCTTGTCATCCTCTCCTTCAAGGAGTATTCTGTTTGTACTTCATCCAAAACAGTCTTGTTTGTCCTCTTTTGCATTCCATAGTGTATTCAATAAGTTCACAGGAACTCTGGTGGCCTAGTGATAAGAAGCTGCACTGCAATCCCAAAGGCTTGTGGTTTGAATCCACCAGCTGCTCCACAGGAGAAGGAAAGAAAAAACTATTTGCATACAATTTACTGCCTCTGAAAACAAGCTGGAAGGTCAGCTGTGAGTCAGTTCTGACTCAAGAACATATTTGAAGCAATACAATAGTGTATTCAATATTCTTAAATATCATAATTTAAAGTCACCAATAAATGCTTTTTTCAGTTCTTCTTCAGTCTGTCTTATTCATTGTCCAGCTTTTTTTATATGCATATGAGACCACTGAAAATACCATGGCTTAGGTCACACCTTAGACTTCACAGTAACACATCTTTCTTAAACACTTTAAAGAGACCTTCTGTAAAATTTGCCCATTGCAATAGGTTATTTGATTTCTTGACTGCTGCCATATACCATATGATTTCCTGACCATGAATGCTAGTTGTAGATCCAAGTTAAATAAAATTCTTGACAATTTCAAGTTTTTACCATTTTTCATGATATTGCTTCTTGGTCTAGTTGTGAGAATTATTTTTTTATGTTGAACTTTAATAAATACTGAGGGCTGTAATATTTTCTCTTCAACAGTAGATGATTTGAAATAATTTTGCTTTCAGCAAATAATGTTGTGTCATCTGCGTATTATAGGTCGTTAATAAGTCTTCCCTGATTCCTGGTACAATATCCTTCATAGTCAAGATACTAGGTTTACTTGCTCAACATACAGACTGAATGAGTATGGTAAAAAATGCAAGCCACCCCAATACACATCTTTGCTGATTCTAAACCACAAAGTATCCCCTTTTGATTGTTGTACCAGATCCACAAACATACAGTTAAGTGTTCTGAAATTCCCATTCTCCTCGATATTATTCATCATTTGTTATGATCCACACAGTTGAATGCCTTTACATAGTCAGACAGACAGCAACACCTATAGCAAAATGACTAGATGTAGTTACTTGTGGTCTTCAGCATGTCCTAAGTGTCACAGAGTGGGGCTGGAGAAGGTGGAGGAAAAGAACTTTTGCCTTCAGTATAAAGACACTTTGATTGTGCTTTCCCCTAAATCCTTTACTGACTTGTTTTATCCATTTTGAATGTGGTGATATAGTTGATGAAAATATCTGAAAGTAATAAAAACCCTATTCATTATTAAGATTTCTTTTACAAGCAAGGATCTCTTTGTCTTTCTCAGGTGAATTAAAATCGTTTTTCCCCTACAATCTTTTATAGGGGAGACTGGGGAAAACTCATAGGTAATTTTTAGTAATTGCAGTTCCCTGCTATCTTTCTGTCTCTTGCTTTGTTGTATGCTTCTGATAGAGGATTTGGGTCGCAGAGCAGAGATCAAAGAGAAGGAATAAAGATGAATCCATTTAAGCGCTAAGCATTCCCAGGAAACGTTTGAACAGTTTGAACATATGAATGCTGTCAAACGCTGGATTATATACTGTCTTATGTGGTTGCTTAATTATGTTTTAAAACTAGATAATAAAATTCTCAAGAGTAGAGGCTACATCTTGTATTTTTAAATGCCCCTATGAGAGTGTTGGCTAGTATTTGACATTTAAGAGGTTCTAAGTAAATGCTTGCTGAGTGAAATTGAATTTATAGTAAACTTCCTTACAAATTACATACACTGAGGCCAGATGGAAATGCTAGGGGAGTCTACAGATGTAGATTTCTTTGCACATACCTGTAGCATAGGACTTAAATTCAAGCAGCCTGCTACCACTGCATCTTCCTAATAGACGCAACCATTCTTTGACAAAATACCTCTTGTCTCTCTTAACCACTGTTTGACCAAACTTCTTGTCTCTCCAATATTTTCAGCCAGAGTTGGTGGCATCCTGTCAAGATGGTGTGCAGGAATAAGGTGGTTTGGGCAAGTAGTGGTGTTACTACTATTTCATGCCCAGAGACTAGGAAACTAATATTCTGGGTCTTGCCCAGCAACATCCCTCACAACAAAAGCAATTGTTTCATTCAAAACACCATCAACACCCATCATTGGGAAACACTGAGATCCTTGTAATTTTGTACCTGCTTACTACCTGTGGTCCATCCTTCCCCACTCCCTCTCATATTCTACACAAAGCTAACTGAACTGCTTGCTTCTCAGTCACATCGAGCTCTGTCTCTATGTGTTTGCAGATGTTTTGTGTTGTGTGTTTTGTTTTTTTTTTCCTTCTGCTTCTGTCTTCTTTTTTTCTCATAGCAAATGTCTTTTAATCCTTCAGGCTTTAGCTCTGGTGTCACAACGTCTTTGTTTATTACAAACCCATACTAGAATAAGTGACACTTTAAGGCGCTATCAAAGCCCTCTGGGCTTCTCTCTGTCATGACATTTATCCCAGTGAATTATGGTTATTTACTTAGATTCTGTCTCTCCCACTAGACTAAAAGCACTTAAGAACAAGTTGCATGTCCCAACAACTCACTCAGAAGCTTAGCTTACATGTTGTAGCCACTTAATAAATATTTTTTTTATTAATGGGTGAATCAATGACACGATTGGACAGGAATTCAATATTCAGTAAATATATTTAGTTTGCATGACTAGGAAGAGACTCAAAATGGGCCATGGTAGGTTATTGTGACACAGGTATTCTGGATGTGGGAAAGGCTATGTGCAGGGGTATAGAGGAGAAGAGAGGCAGGAAGATGATCCTTAAAAAATAGAACTAGCCTAGGCTTGAAGCACTCTCGTACCTCTAGGATATTGACTCCTCAGCCGTTATTCAAAAGCGTAATCTTGAGGTCTGGCTGGTCACAGTGGATTTTCAGAAGCAGTTAATCACATGAGAGGACTTACCCATCTTTCTCCCACAGAGCAGCTAGCAGATACGAACCACAGGCCTTTGGGTTGGCAGCACAGTTCCTTACCAGCAAAGCTGGTAAAAGCCAGCAAAGCTCCTTTTGAAATTCATAAAGTACAACAATTGAAACGATGCTGTATTCATAATTCATTCTAAGATTAGTAGCAGACCAGGTACAAGAAGTGGGAAATCAATACTTTCCCAAATGTTTGATCTCCTGTATGAGTCATTGATTTCAAGCATCAGCTGTTCCTTCTTCATTCAGTTCCCTCACTCCTTTATGCTCCTGTGGTTCCATGGTACATGAGAAACTCTCCCAGAGACTCAAACACATCAGGGGAATGGCTCACGCAGTCACGGGGGATGCAGGCCGGTGTTTCAGAGACTGCTGAATGGAGCAGCTGGATGCTGCATGCCAGTGTCCCAGGGAAATGGGTGTGCCTAAAAGAGGGCTAGCTTTGAGCTATCTTGAGATTATATAAGCCTCGAGTAGGGTGAGGCCTGTATCCCACCCTCATCCTATCTCCTGAATACAATAAATATTTCATCACAAAATAAACAGTTGACCAATAGCTAGAAAAGACATTTGGAAAAATAAACCTTTGCTGTTATAGATACATACAAAAATTTGGCATATTATTTTGTCTTTTTTTTTTTAAATTTCTATTTCAAGGTTGGTTGTTTGTTTGTTTTTTATTGGGAAAAACATATTGGGGGTACAAGGAGATGAGGGTTGGGGGCAGAAGGGTGAGGATGGGCCAGGAT
>NW_006399820.1:9046432-9066099 GCF_000299155.1 Elephantulus edwardii | reverse complement strand
GGGCCGGGGGCCGAGGGCAGCCTGCCCCGGGCAGAGGGCCGCGACGGCTCGCCCCGAGCCGGGGGCCGAGGGCAGCCCGCCTATTTTGTCTTTTGAATCGTATAATTTTTTAAAAAGTCATGACTTACATTCTGCATATCTTTTTTTAAAATTTCTGCTCCTTAATATTTGTGTGTGTGTGTGTGTGTGTGTGTGTGTGTGCCTTATGAATAGATGACATAGAACAAAAACAAATTTGAAATTAAAAAGAGGAAGCACAGACCAAACAGCTTGGTTTCTTGTTACCATAAGTAGTTTGAGAAGCACGGTTCATGGAATGCCAGTGGAGTGCTAAGTCTATTTTATACTAGTCTCCAGGTTGAAGACAGAAGTAGGAACTTGTTGCCACATCCTCCCTTCCTTATCTTCACTCCTAGTGTGGAGTTGCTAACATGCTGTGGGGCAAATGGTGAAGGACAATGTCCTGAGTATCTAGGCTTCTAAACATTTTGGCCAAGCCATCCTGATCAAAGGGGTTCTGGAAACTTGGAACTCCATAGAATTTAGAGTACTCAGATTTCACCCCAGTCAAGTGTCATATCAGCCCAAGAAGTCTCACATCTAACTTACAGTTAGCTAATGGCTGCTGCCTGTGCAATCTATATGCTTAGCACATTATCCAAGAAGTGGGACTCTATGAGGAGGACTGCCATCAGGATTGGAGAGAGTCTCATCAAAATACTGTGTTGTGCAGATGACACAACCTTGCTTGCTGACAGTGAGGAGGACTTGAAGCACTTGTTGCAGAAGATCAAGGAATGCAGCATTTGGTATGGATTGCATCTCAATGTCAAGAAAACAAAGATTCTTACCACTGGACTGATAGGCAGTGTCAGGATGGAAGGAGAGGAGATTGAAACTGTCAACAGCTTCATCTTGCTTGGATCCACAATTAACCCCCTTGATATCAGCAGTCAGAAAATAAAGAGACACATTGCATTGAAAGAAATCTGCTGTTAGGGGCCTTTCCAAATTATTGAGGAGTAGTGATGTCAGTTTGAAGACTAACGTGCATCTGGTTCAGGCCATAGTCTTTCCGATTACTAGCTATGCATCCAAGAGCTGAACAGTGAATAAGGATGACAGAAAAAGAATGTACTCAGTGTCACTGCATTGCACATGTAGAAACAGTTGAATTGATGTTTGTTTTTCTGTGGGTGTTCACAACAACAGCAAAATAAAATACTAGAGGAGAAAGAGAACGAATTTCATTTGACTGATTTCATAGTGTAAGGGTCTTTATTGGCTGCCACTATGCAAGTTATGGGTGGCAGAGAATGACATGCCTGGAATACAAGAAGCTTTATCCTGGGTATTATGAAGATTCAGAATCGAGTGATATTGTTAATAACTTGAACCAAAGGCATGACAGGAGTGCAAAAGAAAAATAGGAGAAAAGGGAAGGGCATATTGTAATAAAACATTGTTTAAAATTAATATGGTCTAGTTTAAGTGCAAACTAAAGCAAGGAAACATTATTTTTCTAAAATTATCATCAGAAGTTAGAGATGGTAATGGCAAGAGTACATTTATTGACTGTTAAGTAAGAGGCCGTCTGACCCTCATAAAGATTGTTTATGTATAGCTAGGTTGAAGTGCCACATGATAAACCTCATACGGTTTGCTTACAAGAGTTCTACTTGTGGCGGGGGGTGTGGGATGGGGGGGGAACCCTGCCAGACAGCATGTCTGCTTTGTTTGGAATAGGAGCATAAATATCCAATTTGCCTTGTTACAGAGAAGAATGGATGATATGTGCAAGCCTGTATCCAAATAATCATTCTACCAGGCTCACAGTACAGGAGACCTAATTAATTTGTTGACCCAAAAAAAAATCCTTACTTTTAGGTGGTAAGGCAGAAATCTCTAAGTACTCCATAATCCATTTCTTAGACACTAAAAATACAATTTAGCTAGAAGTTGAGAAATAAAGATATCTAGTAGGCTTGGTTATTATCCCCTAACTGGGGATGATAAAATCGCACACAATAATACTTTCTAGAAGTTTGTTTTGCTATCAGCATTTCCCTTGTTTCCTCCTCCACCCTTCAGTATATTTAAATCTATATCCTCTGTAATATCATCAAAGCATGTGTTTCTGTAATGCTAAGTTCATCTCAAGAGTGCCAGGTAGAACCTCACAAACTTGTCATATATGCATGTCATCACAGAAGCCTTTTGGTTCACTTTTCTGTTGGAGGAAAATGAAGTGGGTGACAACCCCAAATGAAAGCTTTGTTCTTATGTTTAAACATAGTTCTCTTGATGCTATTTGAATTAGAAATTGTTATTCCCTGTTTCAGACTTGTCAAGAAGATTTAATTTTCCTCCTTGTGCTTTGTTGGCCCAATATCATTCCATGTTAGATGGTTTTGTTTTCTGGTGTATTTGTGATAAACAAAAGCAAATACATTTTTATGAAACCGTAAAATATTATCGACTGTGCCCTCTTCTCTGGCATACTCCTGTCAACATAATTGCTTAATACTGTTTTCTTTCTGTATTAAGTCAACCTGAAGGACTATTGATTGCACCAAACACCCTTTCTTAATGCCGTAATTCTCAAGACCTCTGTCTCTGGGGAACCTCACCAGGAGGGTAATGGTGTATGTTGCTGCTCGCTGTTTGAACTTCCCAGTGACAGGCTGTCTGGAAGGACTCAGCTCTTACTACACTCTGGTGCTGACTGGCCTTCTCTTGGGAATAAAGGAAGAGCACTTCCTCATTTATGGCTAAGTAAAAGGGGGGAGGAAGGTGAAAAACACCCAAAAATGTAGAAGGCATATTATACCAAGAAAAGGCTAACATGGCATTCTATATGAAACTTTTCTTTTTTCCTTTAATGTATAGAAATGTCCTAAAAACACATCATATTAATTACTTCCATCTGCATAGTCCTTGATAGAAAAAGCGCTTTTCCAGATGACTCATCACACTACCAGGCTGTGTTCTCGTAAGTCATTTAATTTCCTTGATCCTCTGTTTTCCTGGTCACCATGAGTCCGGGACCAGCTCGGTGGCATGTAACAGCAACAACAAATAAACTCACACTCACTAATTTAGCAACAGTTGTTAAAAACATCTACTATGATAAATCCTCCAGGGGGCTCTGGTAGCCTACTGCAGCCTAGTGGATAGGAGTTTTGCACTGCCAACTCAAAGGTGGCCAGTTTGAATCCACCATCGGCAGGAGAAAAGTGGGCAGCGTCCTCCTGTGTGACTTTCAGCCTCTGAGAAACACTACCAGAGAGTAAGCTATGAGTTGATTTCAACTGCATGGCAATGAGTTTTGAGAACATGCTAAAAAATAGGCATCAAATTGCAAATTGTTGGGTTCATTTCACAGAGTTGTAATAATCATACGGCTTGGATATGCAAGTGCTAAGTGTTTGCCCTTCATTAGATTAAGATGGTGAGGCCTCATCTTACTCTGGACATGTTATCAGGGGGACCAATCCCTGAAGAAGGGATTGCTGAAGTTGCTGGTGAGCTAAAAATAACTCAAGATCCTAAAGAAGATACACTGACACATGGTTGCAAGAAAGGATTTGAACATAGGAACAATCGTGAGGTTGGCACAAGACCAAGTGGTGTTTTGTGCTGTGGTACATGTTTTGTGACTTACACTGTAGGTCAAAAACACCTTGAGAACACTTAACAACAACAACAAAGACTAGCATCAGAGGCAACTATGGTTCATTGGTAGAATTCTCCCCTTCTATACATGAGACCTTTGGAAGGAGGAGTGGCATCCACTTCCATAATAGCTTGCCTCCGGAAACCCTATGAACCTGAAGAGAGGATGAAAGGCTCCCAAGTGTCAAGGGCTCTCCTTCATATGGTCGCTATGAGTCACCTGCAACTCGACGGCGCTTAACAACAGTAACATCAACAATACTTAAGACCTGACTCAGTTCTTGGCCAAGGCACACGGTGCTTACCCTCTGCATTCCCATTGGCTAGTGGAGGCCGTGTATGGCTATGATGCTAATCAGAGATTGCAGCAAAAGTGCAGACTCAAATGGAATAGGAAGAAAGACCCGAGCATCTACTTCTGAAAGCCCGTCCATGAAAGCCCTGTGGATCACAATGGGCCAGGCCTCCACCACATGATGATGCAGTGAGACAAGATAGAGTTTCATTCCCTTATTTCTAAGTCTCCACAGGCTGAGACCCAACTCAGTGACATCTAACAGCAATAGCAGAGTAAATGCTCAGACTTTTTAACATGAAGTTTGTACTCATAACTGCCCCCCCACCAGGGAGTTTTCAGAGACCATGAATCAAGTGGGAAGAAATTACCCATCTTTCTTCTTCTTACCTGCTGATGGATTTGAACCACCAGAGAGGCACCACTTTGGGGTTAGCAGCATGACTCCCTACCTATGAGACAACCAAAGCTAAAGTGGCATTAATGAATTGAACAGCTGGGGTTTTTTATAATCTTCTAGCATGTACTATTAGGGAGCTCCAGTGGGCTAGTGTTAAGCTGTGCTGCAATCCTGAAGGCACACAGTTCAAATCCACCAGCTGCTTTGCAGAAGAAGGATGAGCAGTCTCCTCTTGTGCGATTTCATGCCTCTGAAAACCTTCTGGAGGGGCAGTTATGGGTTGATTCCAACTCACTGCCATCCAGGAACAACAACAGCATGTCCTATGAGCTCTGGAGCCCAGTTTCATGTACTGGAAATGGATTCTAGCACTCCTAATGGCAGCTCCATGTTTAATCACTTGTTACTTTTTAAAAGTGACGTAAACAGGCCTTTTATCTAGGGGTAGGATGAGAGGACAAAGGGAGAAGCTATAACATAACATGTTTTCTAAAATTGCTTCTTGTAAGTAAGTCTTGTTTGCTCTAAATCTGAGACAGAGTAGTTTCAACTTCATCGTGTGTCCAAAATTAGTTCTCCTGCTTGGTTAGGCTGGAGCACTAGGTGGTCGTGTCCCCATAAGTTCCCTCACGGCTTATGGATTTTAATGTCTTGCACATGTTTCTCTGAGGGCTGCAGAACTGGGTGGCTCAGGCTCATTTGCATGCACCCAATTAACAGCAGCTATTTCCAACCCATCATATTTTCCTTCCCAGAACAATGTCCTAACTGTTAAAAGTGTGCAGATTTCCCCATTTGTTCTCTGTGATGAAGAGCAGAGAGTCTATAAAAGTTTTTAAACCACAGTAATAATATAAACATCTTCATTGACTAACCCAGTATTTTCATGTTTCTACGAAATACCTCCTTCGTAGTTATTCCTTAAAAAAATAAATCCACAAGCTTTCTAACATTATTATGAGATTTCCCACCCACCCCTTCTTGCAAAAATGTGTTAGCAGCATCCCAGAAAGCTGGAATTCTCTATTAACCCCTAGGTCAGGCTTCCATCTTGACACACATCTCTTTGATCCTACCTCATTTAGAAAGGGGACATTTACTCTTCACTCAATTCCCAGCTTCTTTTTAGGGATCATTCAGAGTTAATCTTGACAAAGAACAGTAAATCAGATTTGCAATCTGTGGCATTAGGGAAGCAGAGTGAAATGAAGTAATTTTCGTGTTAGAAAGCATCACAGAGATCATCTCATCTAACCGCACCATTTTGCAATAAGACAACCGCAGCAGCAAAGGCAATTCTCAGCGTAAAGTCCCAGGATTTGTGGCTGGTCCTGTGGTTCAGTGCCTCTGGCAGGAAACAACAACAAAAAGTGATAGCGCCTGAACATTACAGTGCATTAGAAGGTAACACTTTTCTGTTACAAGAAATGCAAGTGAAAACTGGCATGGAGATTGTGAACTTCCAAACTATTCTCATCCAGTGTTGTATTTTTCTGCTGGCTGTAGTGGTCCTGAAACATATGTAATATAGTTGTCTAATGAAAAGAAACTGTCATCAAGTACAACAGCTTTAAGCATCAAACCCATTGTTGTCAAATGGATTCCAACTCAGCAATCCTGAAGGGCAGGGTCGAGCTGACTGCCCCATAGAGCTTTCCAGGCAGTAATTTTTTTACAAAAGTAGATTGCTGTGTAATTCTACCATTGAGTAGGTGGTAGGTTTTAACCACAAACCTTCTTCCTTAGCAACTGAATTTTTTTTAATTATTATTAATTTTCATGAAAATTTACAGAAACTTTGGATTTTCATTCATTCATTGTTGCACTTTTCTCCCTGCCCACCCCTCACACCCAGTTCATCCTTCTCTTTCAAAAGTTAAAGAAAAATTCTTTCATTGTTTTATAATCCCTGCCCCCAAGTCTGCTCCACTATGCAGCCTTCGATCTAGACTCCTGTCATGACAATAATACCTAATCATATATACCTTTTAGACAGTTTTCTCCCTCATCTGTTTCAAAGCAGTATACTTTATTTATGCCATTTTTCCATTATCCCATCAGAGCTCTATTTGGGGATTCATGGACTAGTCTTTTAGCTTAAGACTCCACACATACTTTATGAGTGTTGTTTTTTGTTTTCTCTTTATTTTAAGTTTAGAGTAGTAAGATAACCAACTAATATTTCTATAGAGTATCATTCTTTCATTAAAAATTTACCAAAATACTGCTGTTTACCCCTATAGCCTGGGGGAAGGAAGTGTTTTTCATCTCCGACCCTAACCTTTCTACTGCATCCTATGAATTTCAAAGTAGGTTCATCCCAGAGAAAATGTAGAAAGAGCCAAATGGACCCATTTGCCTTCAGTCTTAACTATATTCTTTCTGGAACAAGTGGTACCATGTATAAATAATTTCTAGAGCCTCTGATGTTATTCCTGGGATAGACAAGCACCTCTAAGATTTACTTGAACTTAGTTTTCTATCTAAAGTTCCTTTAGACATTATTATCTTGGTATATTCTATTCTCTTCTCTATTCTGCCCTTTCTTCATTCCATGCAGGCCCAGATCTGCATCTTGGATACTCACAGTTGTCCATGAACCATGAACAATAATGGTTATGGATGCCATGAGCATAGAATTTCATCCTCAGTAGTGCAGGCTATATGCTATTTGGCAGGAAGTTGCCTGGGGAATGTGTCAATACATAGAATCTGCTGTCCAACAATTACTTTGCGTGTGTCATGAGGACCTACTTAAGTCATATGCAGTGCATGAGATCATTTTATTGACATGTAACAAAGAGCAGCTACATTTAGTATTGACAGTGCTCAGCAAGTTGGAAGCCTGAAAAGCCTGGTTCTTCAACGTTGTAGTCTCTTGTTTTCAACTGTTAAAAAATTATTTTAGCCTTTGATTCCTGAAAGGTGGCACCATGTAACTAAACTTCCTTAGCACGTTGACACATAGGGCATGGTGCTATTAATAGGACCTGTGGAGTGAGGAACTGTTCTCGACTTTCTGGAAAAGGACCAAGCCATCACATGAAGACTTAGAGGTTAAAATAATAAGAATAAAAAAGGCCAACTTGTAACTCTTTGTGCCTTTAAAGTTACAGAGTCCAAGTTTTCCAGTGCCCCCACAAATAACACCACTATCTCCTTTAGCTTGAGCTCAGCCTACTTGGATCCAAAATCAACACCCTTGGTACCAGCAGTTAGGATATCAGGAGCCATATTACACTGGGAAAGTCTGTAGTTAAGGACCTCTCCAAATTATTGAGGAGTAATGATGTCACTTTGAGGACCAAGGTACTTCTGATTCAGGCCGTGGTCTTTCTGATCACTTGCTATGCATCTGCGAGCTGGACAGTGAATAAGAATGCCAGAAGAATTGATGCCTTTGAGCTGTGGTGTTGGAAAAGTGCTGAACATCCCAAAATAACAAAGAATTATATTTTGGTAAAAGAGCAACCGGAGTAACCCTTGGAGGCATAGATAATAAAGCTTTGTCTCACATACTTTGGGCATGTTGCTAGGAGAGGCTATTTCTTAGAGAGGGACATCATGCTTGGAAAGATAGAAAGTTGGCAAAGGAGGAGACCCTCAACCAGGCAGATTGACACAGTGACTGCTGCAATGGGCTCTAGTGTGTCAGGAAGTATGAGGATAGGACAGGGTTCAGATGTGTAGTTCATAAAATCACTATGATTCGGATTCAACTCATTGGCTCCTAACAACAACAATAACAATACTCCTTTAGCCCTAAGACATTCTGACTCTCCTTTGATTCCAGAAGCTAATTGCAGTTTGATTTTTTTTTTTTTTACAAAAAGAGTGATTAATAATCATTACTGTTTGTTTGCTAGAGCAGTATCTGTGGAGACAACATTAATGCTTTGCCTGCATTATGTACTAGCATGGTGAAGATGGGGGCTGGGCACTTTGCATAGAATCTTTGCAACAAGCTATAAAATTATATATATTGTTTTTAATAATTAAACAAAACCATTTTTATTCATGTAATGTTACAATCATATTGCTAATACCAGCCTAATGCTTACTTTTTAACTAATTCATTTTCTCATTTGTGGCAATCTAGAAAGGTTTATTAAATCTAATGACTGTTTTAGGATTAAGTAGAGAGAAAGCATGTTCTAATTACAGGGATGGATAAAAGCAAACTAATTAACAAAAAGCGTGTATTTCCTTCCTTATAGATGTCTGGTCAGCCATACCGGGGATGAACTTGGGTTACCTAGCGCCTCAGTTTTTTAATCATGTTTTTAGATTGCATTTTTTACACCATCTGTACCATTAACATGACTGTAATTTCTGTCACAGTTGGAAGCTTCAGTTAATAAATGTTTTGTGTTGGAGGGGGATGGGAAAGCGGCTAAGGAGATGGGAGTGTTTATGAATGAACCACAGGAAGAACTGGGCCTCCACAGAGACGCCAAGGCCTCAAATAGTGGACGGGGCAGCAAGAATTTGGTTTTTGTTTTCTCTGCCCCAATAAACAGCTACATTTATTTGCAAAGAACCCTATATTATCCTTTTAAAAACAAAGCAAGAATATGTAATTCAAAAGCAAATGTTAACCCCCATCAAGTCAGAAATCTGGAGGGGTGCCTATAATGGCTTAATCCTTAGGGAGTTGCACTGCTAACCTAAAAGGCAGCACCTCTGGTCATTTGAGGCCACCAGTAGCGCTAAAGGAGAAAGATGTGCAACCTCCTCTTTTGCAATTACAGTTCCAGAAGCACAATGGAGTGCCGGCTATGAGTTGAAGAATCTCCTCCTGTGCAGTTTACAGTCTCTGAAAAGCAGCTGGAGGGTCATCTATGAGTCATTTCTGACTTGAGGGCACATAACACCACCCACCACAGCAATACGTTGAATTGTTGTTGTTGAGTCAGAAATCTATTTGCCATTCATCTACCATGTTTCGTGTGTGTGTGTGTGTGTGTGAGTGATAGAGAGAGAGAGAGAACATGCGCGTGAGAGAAATATATGGGGGGTGTCTGTGTGTGTTTTGAATGTGTGTATTTAATCTATATGGAATCTTAGTGGTTCACAGCGATTGACTGTTCTGCTGCTACCTGAGAGACTGGCAGTTCAAACACATTAGAGACTTCACAAGAGAAACACGGGGCAATCTGCTTCCATAAAGATTACAGCCAAGAAAATGCTATGAAACACTTATATTCTGTCACAGGGGTTCCTGTGAATTAGAATGTAAGTCAGTAGTGCCAAGCAACTACACACACACACACAGATATATAGATATATAGATATCTCCTTTATAGTGTGTGTATATATTTGTATGCTGTGTGTATATATATATATGCTGTGTGGATGGATGGATGGACAGACAGACGGATGGACAGGATAGATGATAGATAGATAGATAGATAGATAGATAGATAGATAGATAGATAGATAGATAGATAGACTGTATAGTGTGTGTGTGTGTGTATATATATCCTGTATATTATATATATATATATATATACGTGTGTGTGTATGTTGTGTAACAGTACCAACAACATATATGTGTAATTATTTTATGAAATTCATAATTATTTCCTTCTCATTGCTTTGTACTTCCTAAGGAAAAAGCTGAATCACAGTATTACAGTTTTGAATTCCAAATTAATTGTTGTTTTAACTCATTTTCTTACACGTTTTCTCAATATGTTTTCCTTTTTTTGAATAGTAACTACTGTTGTTGGCTTTTTAAAATCATGCTGATTAAGTTTTCATCTTTAAAGAGAATCAATTAGGTTTTAAAGCATTTGATTATAATTTCAAAATTGTTAATGGGCTGATAAAAGGTGACAGAAATAAATGATAAAATTTGGGGATGAGGGCAGACCTAACTAAATGAAAGCTACAGTCTCTGACCAAAAATAAGTGCATTATTTTTTTTTGAGGGGTAAAATGTGAAGGACGGTCGTTAATGGCTAAAATATTGTAAGTTATGTAGGGTAGCCTTTAGTCAGAATTAACTTGACAACAACAACGTAATTCTTTACAAGCCCCCCCAAATACAATCATATTCTAATCAATTCTGAATCATGGTGACATTCTGTTGTTGTTAGGTGCCATTGGGTCTAGTACCGTTGACAGTGACACAGTGAACAATAGATCTGGACAAAATACAACTCCTAGCAGCCCTGTGAATAATATACACTGGAACCTTGTCCTGTCCTGGCCATCCTCATCATCTCTAATATACTTGAGCTCATTGCTGCAGTCATCTTGTCAGTCCATCTTTATAGTGGTCTTCTTCTCCACCTTTCCAAGCATGATATCCCTTTCCAAGGAATACCCTTTGCTCACAACATATCCAAAGCATTAGAAATGAATCCTCAGCATCACTGCCTCCCAGGAGCACTCTGGCTGCACCTTTGCTAAGACATACCTGTTCTTTTGGCAGTCCATAGGATAGTAAGTAGTCTTCTCCCACATCACAACTCAAAGACATCAGTTATTCTTCTGTTATCCTTATTCATTGTCCAGCTCTCTTCATTGTGAAGTATCACAACTGGTTGAAAAGACCATGGCCTGAATTAAGGACACCATAGTCTTCAACCTGACATAATTAGATGTTAAATGTTGACCTTTCTGCTAGCAAAGCAACACATATGTTTGGCCACCAGAGATCCTTGTTCTTGGCGTTATTATTGTTAGATGTCATCAAGTCAAATATGACTCATACAAACCTATGAACAACTGATGTGAACACTGTCCTATTCTGTGCCATCCTCACAATTTCTGACACATTCATTCACGTCCATTGCTGCAGTCACTGTGTCAGCATACCTGGTTGAGGGTCTTTCTCTCTTTTGTTTTCCCAACCATGATGCCCCTCTCCAAGAATCACCTCCCCTAGCAACATACCCAAAATATGTGAGACAAAACTTCACCGTCTTTGCCTCCAAGGATCTTTATATACACTCAATCTCTAGATTACGTCAGGCACTTCCTATAGTGATTTAATTTTGGTGATAAATAGTATTTTACTTATCTGCTTACAATATTTGTACATAGTAGCCTTTTGATATTTGCTCTGCGTACATCATGAAACCTTTGTTAATCTTCAAATTCTCTGACTATCTAGAAGCATATGGTTGTGCCTTTAATTTATGCTAAGAATAGAAAACTTAGACATCTTCAGATGTTTCTGGATGTGACCCAATACCAACAGTATAGGTAGAACTATTAAAAAAAGCCACATAGATACAAATGCAAGGAAATGGTTACATTCTCCCTTTAAGTGATTCTATCCCATTGCTTCCAAAGTAATTTGGGAATTTTTAATGTAGAGGAATTCCATGTAAGCTGCACATACACCAAGCAGGATACACTCAGGAGTAAGAAAAAAAATAGGTGGCAGATGTACATCTTACTTTCCTGACTAAAATGTAAAACTATTGATGACTCATTAGGCTATCTTCTATGTGTTTCCTTTCATGGATGGTTACTTTCTTTTCAGAATTCCCCATTGAAAAAATAGTACAAAACTATCAACAAGACTAGGAGCTGGTTCTTAGAAAAGATCAATAAAATTTACAAAGCACTAGCAAAACTAACAAAGGAAATGAAAGAAGAGACACAGATAATCCAAATAAGAGATGAAAGAGGCAAAGTCACAACAGAGCCAACTGAAATCAAAAGGTTAGCCCTAGAATTTAATGAAAATTATGCCCAAATAAATAGGAAAACCTGATAAAATGAAAAATGCATAGAAACTCACACAAACTACCTAAACTGACATAGACTGAAATAGATCACCTGAATAGACCCATACAAAAGAAAACATTGAACATAAAGAGTTATAAAACAACTTCTAACTAAAAAAGCCTTGGACCAGATGATTTCACTAGTGAAGTCTATCAAACATTCAGAGAAGAGCTTTCACCAATTCTACATAATGTATTTCAGAAAATAGAAAAAGATGGAATACTCCAAGACTCATTCTATGAAGCAAACTTATCCCTAATACCAAAGTAAAGACACCACCAAAATAGAAAACTACAGGCTAGTATATCTCATGAACATAGATGCAAAAATCCTCCATAAAACCCTGACCAAAAGAATCCAACAGTGCATAAGAAAAAAGTCATCATGACCAAGTGAGATTCATAATTCATATGCAAGGATGGTTCAACATAAGGAAAATAATTACTGTGATTCATCACATCAACAAAGCAAAGAATAAGAACTACATGATCCTGTCATTTGATGCAGAAAAAGACCTTTGACAAAATCCCTTTCTGATTAAAACACTCAACAAAATAGGAATAGAGGGGAATTTCCTCAACATAGTGAAAAGTATATATGCAAAACCAAGAGCCAACATAATTCTCAATGGAGATATATTAAAGGCATTCCCCTAGAGAACAGAAATTAGACAAGGATGTCCACTATCACCTCTTCTATTCAATACAGATGCATTAGTGAGAGCCATAAGACAAGATAAGGAAATAAGAGGTGTACAAATTGAAACTCGGGCACAAACAGACAAATTCTGAATAACACCACTGTTGTAAAATAGAGCAGATATGAGAGGTTGGGTAGGGAATGGGAAAAGAGTGAATAGATAATGAACACAGTAGTAGAATAGATAAGGGAATAAATGTCCAAAAGGAATAATATGCATTATATGTATGAAAACAATCGGGAACAAGCAGTACATTGTGGGGTGGACAAGGGGAAGCGGACGGGAGGTGGGAAAGAAAATGTGCAACAATAAATAAAAAAAAGAGGAGTACGGGTCCCATTTTGACTCTTTTCACTGTTAGAGTGAAACGGATTGGCCCACGAAACAGGAAAGCCTAATTATACAGTTTGCTTGAAAATGTACCTTTTGGTATCTGTTGGACAAAACGTTCTTAGCAAGAAAACCAGTGACCTTGGAATTGACCAGATTCAGCATTCAAGTCAACTTAGTATTTAAAATGCTTTCAGGTAATTGCCACCAAGTCATATTAAATGCAACAGCCCAATTTCAAGGCTGTCCTATCAACTTCATCCTGACAGGCTTTCCATATTCCATTGCTGGCTTTCTAACTTACTCTTCACCAGACTGAAATCGGAGTAATGAAAACAGTCAAACTGCTCATAAAATGTCACATTACTATGAGAGTGCACATTATTTCTACAGATATTTTCTGTCAGTCACTAGATCACTCCTCAAATGACAGCAGCGCCTGCCTGAAACAGGCTTTAAAAACGGCAGTCCCGCACTGTAAAGACAACTCCAGCAGCAAAATTTACTGATTTGTCCCTTTGATCTCAGCCCACAAAAGATCGCAAATGTTACTTGGGAATAAATAAAACATTTATAGAAAAGGGGAGAAAAGGTTATAGGCTTCATTTTGCTTATCAATGTCATTTCCAAGCCAACAATTTTATTAGGGGTAGGGGTACGGTAGCATGCTATTTTTAGTTTGTGGGGGAGAAATGTGACATTTAGAACAAATGTCATAGCATTTCTTCAATAAAAATCCATGCTGTCAGCTGCCTAGCTCTAGAGAATTATAGAAAAGCTGTGCTTAGCCACAGAGAAGCAACAATAGCTTGATTTTTCAGCTTAACCCTCTCAGACCCAGCCTCGTATAGACTGGGCAGGAACCATCTTTGTTTGTCATGATACCCTGGGGAGTAGTCTTGTGTTTGCACAGACCAGATTCCTTATAAGAATCTGTCTATCTGAGAAATGACCGAAGACTTGTGACCTGCTTTGTTCACTGAACCTTGAGGAGAAGCAATCTTTTCACAAACAAAAGAACTGAAATGCCTACCAAAGCAAGTCTTCCACTATAAAAGCAAGAAAACGACCTTTTATTGACTACAGAGAATCAAACAACAAAAATGATAATGATGATAGCTATTAGACTTTAATATAAAAAGAAGTTATAGATAATAGAAATTACCCAAGGGAATTATAGGTAATGGTTCTTATTATGGAACAATTTGCCCATATCTCCCTTTGTTTTTATGTATAGTTATTTCTGACATCAACTTACTTTCTCTAGTTAATTTAAATTTTCCTCTTCCGTTTCTCTAAAATCCCCACAGTGCCTAGCTCAGTCTTGAAAAGAGTCATTGAACAGTTGAGGCATTGGCTTGGAAAATATGGCCCATGTTTAAATTTATTTTTTTATTTATTAGAATTTTCTAGCTCTCCAGTCTACCGTTGCCCACTCCCAACACATACCAAGATTATTTTTAAGCTTTGCCATTTTCAAGCCTCTGCTCCTACTTCCTCCACCCTAATCCTGTTGAGTAATAACAGTAGTCATTGCTAGCATGTATTATGTACTCTTTTTATAGGTGTTGTTTTAATTAAGTGAGAATATAAAAACATCTGTCCTTTTTGGGTGTTTTTTTTTTCTTGTTTAATGTTTGGTCTTTTCATCATCCACATAATTTTGTATTTCAATCTTGGTCCCTTTTCTTTCCCACCTGTCTCAGAAGGGAACTCTTGTGGCCTGGTCAGTAGAGAGTTGCACTGCTAACCCAGAGGCAGAAGCTCTTTAGTGTTTCGACTTCAGCAGCAGCGCTGTGGGAGAAAGATGGCCCATATCCTCCTGTGTGTCCTTTATAGTCTCAGAAACCCAGTGGAGAGTCAGCTCTGAGTTGGTTCTGACTCAGATGCAGTGAGTTTTATCTCAGAAGTCTTTTCATTGACTTAACTGTCACTAGCCCTTTGAATATCAATCAGATCTCTTCAAGTTTACCACATGTCCCGATTAAGGCTCACTGTCTCTTTTTCACTCTCTTTCCACTTTGATTTCAAATGGGCATTTTGTTATTGTTAACTGTCATCGAGTCAGCTTGACTCCTGGTGACCATATGTATAACAGAAGGAAATGTCACCCAGTGCTGCGCCGTCTCCTTGATCACTGGTATGTCTGAATCCTTCTTTGCAAGCCCTAACTATGCTGTACCTCCCAACATAAGAGACCTCATCTTCCAGTACTGTATAGAAGTTTTCTGTTTAGTATCCATGAGGTTTTTATTAGCTATTGGATGAAACAGATTACCGGGTATGTCTTCTCATTCTGTCTTAATCTGAAAAACTTGACAACCTCGTTGCCATCAAATTGAAACAGAGATGACCTTCCAGTAAGTTCCAGAGTGAATCACACTGAAGGAATGGCATAGCTTTCTCTGACTGAAATTGAAAGTGGATTCAAACCACCAAATAGCCTGGGCCTTTGGGTTAGCACCACAACTCCATACAGACTAGGTTCCGATGGAACCTGTCAACCATGTTTAACCCTGCTGGTACTCGAAATACAAGGGCATAGCTTCCTGCAGCAGAGCAACACAAAAGCCCCCGCTGTACCACGAATTTCCAAAGGAGGGGGAGTCAAGTAGGTATTGATTTCTCTCATTGCTACTGAGTTGAACCAATTCATAGCTGACCCTCCAGTTTGTTTCATATGGAGGAGATTAACCATCTTTCTTGTGAGCAATCACTGTTGGATTCAAAATGCCAGAAAAGCACCACTTTGAGTTACCGTCGTAACTCTCTATGGACCACACCATTAACACCCCCTTCAAATGGGCAGGATTTTCTCTGGTTTACTCTGTTATCTTCTCTAATTACAGTTAATTTGCTAACTATGAATTGGGCACTTACTGGATCTCATACATTAAACCAAGTAATAAAGGCATATTCTTGAAGAAGAATTAGCTCCTTCATTTAAATAACTCAGAGCGACCCAACTTATCACACAGTAACCTGTCCTACATATCACCTACACAAACATCTATCTAGTCAGCAAAGGAATACTGAATTGAATTCAGGTGACACATGACTACTGATGGCAGTCCCTGCTATCAAGGAGCTCATCACGAATTTGATTATGAGACAATCAGTAGCTTTATTTCTCTCTGTGGACCTTTATGTATTTATTTGCTTATTTATAAATTGTAGTCTGTGTTTATCTGTATATAGACTATGAGTTGAAATCACCTTAATTGCAATGTGTATTTTTAGTGAAGAGGGGTAATGCTTAGTACAATTTTTGTTGATTGGCCTTGCAAAACATTTTGTAGCTAAAGACTTTCCCCCCTCAATATTGGGATTACTTAGTGTTGCTGTGGTCACTATCTGACTCAGACTCAGTACTGGGCCCCTACATGTGACCATTCAGGTTTGGGTCCTCAGCACACCTCCAGGGGTACCAGACACTCTCAGTTAAGGGGACCTCACCCTTCGGTGCTCTAGAAAGACTTCCCTGTAATGTGGGATTCCAGCAATGAGGAAGCACAGCTTCATTATTTAAAATTTGGTTTTGAGTCTTTTGTTTTTTCCTACTCCTGTTAACCCACTCCCACAACCCCAGTATTTAAAGGCATGTAAATCATTTATATACCTTGGTTTTTAACAAGGTGATCTGTGGAAAGTTCTTCCTCATATGAATTAGATGCTTATGATTCAGTCATTTATATATGCCCCCAATTACATCCTTAACTGGTTTTTTCTAATAGTGTTTTGACATGACTTTTTCACACTTGTCATATATATTGACAGCATCCGTGGCAGGGTGAAGGTATGCAGTTTCTTCTTTTGTCACTTAACATTGTCATTTCTAACTCTGAATTCTCAGATGCAGAGAAAAGCAATTGTTCCCGTATGGATTTGAGATTTTAATGAATTAACCTAATGTCATTTGCACTTCCTTGGTTCTTTCTCTGTTCTGATAAGTTAGGGAGCATATGTCAGATATATTTATCGTATTATGGCAGCTGTTTAATCAGCAATGGTTACATTTTGTCTCAATCATAATATAGGGTGTCTCACCTTGATATTTGCATGTGCTTGCGGAAGGAAGAGTGTCTCTCTTTTTGCGAGTAACAAGATTCCTCTTTGTGTAACAATCTGTCTTTGTATAGGAAACTAGCTTGGTAAATAGTTTAATGAGCAGAGTAGGAACCTAAAGGTTTGACGTAAACAGAAACAAGGATATAAAAGAACTAAATGCTCCGCAAAATTGGTCTTTGAGTTGGGGGAAGGGAAATAAGTGAGAGAAAAAGGCACTTTGAAAAAAAAGAAAAGAACAGCATTGCATAATAATCGAAGTATGTGTTTCAGTGTCAGAATAGCATTCGGAATATACTCAGTTTTTTAAGTGGGTTGTTAGGTGGTTTTGTGTTGTTGTTGTTGTTGTTGTGTACACCTAAACACAGAACTAAGAAGATCAGGAATTTGGAACTAGATGAGATTTTGTGAAGTCACGTTCCCTAGATTCTGAAACTCATCTGAAGAAAGGCAAAATAACCCCAGATGACATCTGAGTTTATGTATTGCCCTGCCTATCTCAGCTTCTCAGCTCTGCCTTTTAAAAGCTATGTATCCTTGGGGAAGATACTTAATCATTCATTCCATGCCTCTATTTTCTCATCTATAAAATGAGAATAATTAATATATCTTCTTTTAACATTTTGTACGAAATGTTTTGAAAAAGTCTTATATACTAAGCATTAGATTAAATGTTATGCGTACTACTCTGCTAACTGCCTCTGAGTTGATTCTCACACATTAAAAACTGCCTCCTTTCTGCTATGGAGCAGTTGGCCCGTTCAGACCACCGACCTTTTGGTTAGCAGGGCAACTAAACTACACATAAGAGAAGTTTAGGTTTGGTTTGCTATGTTTAAGCTTTCAACTTTGTTTATAAAGAGCCATGCATATTGATTATCTCTTCTTTTTAGCAGCTTTATTAGTAATAGTGTACAGTAGCATATAACCTGAACAAATAATGAACAGTTTGCTACCTATATGATAGTATTGTTGTTAGGTGTGGTCAAGGAGGCTACAGCTCATAGCAACCCTATGGACAACAGATCAAAATCCTGCCGAAACCTGTGCCCCCTCACCATCTCCACCATGCTCAAGCCCATTGTTATTATCACCGTGTCAGTCCATTTCATTGAGAGTTTTCCTCTTTTTTCAAATGATCGTATCTTTTCCGAGGACTATCACCTCCTGAGAACATGCCCAAAATATGTGAGAGGGTGTGTTCTCCATCCTTGCTTCTAAGGAGAACCCTGATTATACTTTTTCCAGGACAGATTTGTTTATTCATTTGACAGTCCATGATATATTCACGATTCTTAACCTGCAACACACTTTCAAAGATATCACTTCTTCGATCTTCCTTATTCATTTTTCAACTTTCCCTGCATATAAAGCAACTGAAAATCCCATGGCTTGGGTCAGACACATCTTAAAAATGACATCTTGCTCTTTAGGGCTTTAAAAGAGATCCTTGATAGCAGATTTTTTCCTGTGCAACAAACCTTTTTATTTCCGCATGTTTTCCTGCCTTTAAAAGACCAGAATTTCATCAGCCAGTCTTTCTTCTCCAGGGCCTATACCTTTGCTCTTGGAGAGAAAAATTTGGTGGTTTGTTGTTTTTGGTTTTGTTTCCTAAAGCAATGGTGTCCCTAGATCTGTAGACATGTTAAAAAGTTTGAATTCTTAGGCTCTGTCTATGAATTCTTAGGCTTATGTCTATACATGAAACTAAATTACTTTGTGTAAGTTGTTAGTTTCTATGATGGGGGTTGTTGTGTATGGTTGAGTCAGAACCAACTCATAGCTGACCATCCACCCGGTTTTTACATGCAATAAATTGCACGAGAGATGCCCACCTTTCTCCTGTGGAGCAGCGGGTGGATTAGAACCATACCTTTGGGTTAGCAGCATGATTTCTTATTTTTGAGTGACCAGAGTGTCTTGCTTAATAAGTAAGTAGTATAAAAAACAAAAACAGAAAACAAGCCCACTGCCATCAAGTAAATCTCAACCAATAGTGAGGCATGAGCGATCCGTATCACTTAGGGTTTCTGAGGCTTTAATCTTTACACAAACTGACTGCTACATCTTTCTTTTGTGCAGCAGTAGATGTGTTCAAACTACTGACTTCTCAGTCAACAGCCGGAATTTAGCCACTCTGTCATCAGCACACCTAAGTGCTATATTATGTAAAAAAAAAAAAAAAGAAAAGATGATGACACTGTTTGAATAATATAAGTACCAGTGTTTAGATTACTTTAAAATCCATAAACATTCACTTATCTACTGATCAATTTTATGTTTATTGGAATTGTTTGCCATATTATTCTATAGCAATATATTGAATATTATTTCTTATTACTTTTTCTGACATACTTTGGACATGTTACAAGGACGGACTGATCCTGGGAGAGGGACGTCAGGCTTGCGAGGGTGAAGGGTCAGTGTAAAAGAGGAAGACCCTTGATGAGATATAT
>NW_006399820.1:9043861-9046163 GCF_000299155.1 Elephantulus edwardii | reverse complement strand
ACATAGAAAACAAGTCAAATAAACATAAGATTGGTCAGTAGATAGTGAAGTTTCTAAGGTTTTTAAACTGAAAAGAGTCAATACATTGGCAGTTCTGCCCTTCCCAGGAACTCTGATGGCATAGCCCATACCTAGCACGTTGCACTGCTAACCAAAGGCTGAACATGCACAGTGTTTTAAGCCTACCAGCAGCTTCATGGGAGACAGACAGGAGGAGCGAGCTCCTCTCAAATATTCACAGCCTCAGAAAGTCAATGGAGGGTTTGGTATTTAAAAATAATATCTAGTGTATTGACTATAACCAATGAAGGAGTTTTGCTTTTGCTTTTCAAGGAGAAGAGTGAACTGGGGGTGGGGGTGGGGTGGGTGGAAAAGTGCAACAATGAATGAATGGAAATCCAAAATATCTGTAAATGTTCATTGAAATTAATAAAAAATATAATATCTAGTGTATTGACTATATAACATGAATCATAAAATATATAGTAAGAAAAATTATCATTTCATTATGCATTGTCTTTTAAAATGTTTTTCTTAAAGCAGTTGTGGGTTTTTTCCTTTTTCTCCAGGGTCACTCTGTAAGCGTGTGTGTGTGTGTGTGTGTGTGTGTGTGTGTGTGTGTGTGTGTGTCTTTTAAGGAACTTGTATTTAGTAGCAGCAATTCCCTGTAGAATTGAAAGGATACTTTTGAACTAAAATATCCGTTGTGTCTGACCTCGGGTTGAAGTTAAAAATAGAAATAGGAATGTGGCAGTAGAAGACTGAAGTGGCAGCGGAAGAGTGAAGTGTCAGGAAAGAGTGAGGAGTTTGTTATAAGCTCATGGAGAAGCTGCATCTCACCCAGGATGCCCACTCAAGCCCAAGACTTTCACTGTCACCTGCTAGATACCTTCCAATTGAGTCATTCTCCTCTATTCCCAGCATCTCCTGTTATAACACTTTCCGCAATTTATTGCTATTGCTTATTTACTTTGATACCTTAGTATGAAGAAAGCTCTGTAAGAGCACTGATTGTATCTGCTTGCTCGCCACTGAATCCCAGCACCTCACATATATAAAAGGTTAATGGCTATTTGTTCAATGAATTAATTAATTCCTATATATATATATATATATATCACTGAAATTTGATGATTATTCATTGTGGCCAGGAGACCCATTTCTTATGCATTAGTAATGATTCCTACTGGGAGTGAAATTTCATAAAATCTATAAGAAGGGAAATCTGACTGTGTATAGTAAGACCTTTAAAATGTACAGAGAAATATAAACAGAGAAGGACAGTGCACATAAATCTATGTAATCAAGCAGCACTATCATTCTTTATTCTGCCAGTTAAAGTTTGGGGAATTGAAACATTTGGTCCATCACAACACTGTTAATCATAATCAAATGTGAAAAGGAAACTAAACGTCCAAAAGTAAGTGATGAGGTAAATCTGTATGCTGTGTTCACTTTTAAGGTCAGGCTGAAAATTATGATGTAGAAGAATATTTAATGATGAGAGAAACATGCATTGCTATATCGAGACTTGAAAGCTATTTAAAAATAAGATTTAAGGAATATCAACTTTATGAAAATTATTATTGCTAAATAGTTGCTTAGAGGAAAAAGGGATTGGTAAAATAACCCCCAAATATTGACAGCTTTAAGTGACAAAAAAAAGGCTATTCTGTTTAATTTTTGTGCTTTTCTATAGTTGAGAAAAGATGCTCTCATCACACAGATACTTAAACACTCCACTACACTGAAAGGAAGGTTGTTTGAGCCCACAAAAGTGCCTCCTTCAGGAAAAAGACCTCCTTCCGAAAATAAAACCTTTGTGACTTCCTAGTCTGTCAAGCGGGATCACTATGAGGCAGAATCAGCTCAGTGACACTAATAACAATATGCTGTTGAAAATTCCTTTAATGAGTATTTCCCCCCCCCCTCTCTATCCTTTTGTAAAGAGGGAGAGAAAAGAAAGAAGAGCCTTTGTGCAGTGCTGTTTTTTGAGTTATGGGAGTCAGTGCCTTGCCTCTCTGAGGATTCCAATCAGGTGAAAGAGGAGTGATCTCCTCCCGTGTGATTTACAGCCTCTGAAACCCAGTGCAGGGTCATCTACAATGTGAGTTTCAGGGTTGTTGTTTTGGTGTGTGGTTGTTTTTTGGTTTGGGGTTTGTTTTTGTTGTTTGTTTGTTTGTTTAAGAAACTATACAGAGTTGAACTTCTTCCTTCATCACAATAGGCTCTTGCTCATATGTTATTTCATTAAATTCTTCTGTATCTGCCAATTCCTTTCTATACAATGACTCAGTATATT
>NW_006399820.1:9017364-9041866 GCF_000299155.1 Elephantulus edwardii | reverse complement strand
GGGGTGGGTGTGTCAGAGGCAGTGCGGTTGGCGCAGGATAGAGCAGGGTTTAGGGCTGTTGTGCATAGGGTCGCTATGAGTCGCAAACGACTCGACAGCACATAACAACAACAACATACAAAGTTGAGACATGAATGGAAGCTAAAGACGGAAGATAGAAGTGAATCAACAATAAAAAGTGCAGACACCAAAGCTTTTGTATAGTGAGAACAGTAGAATCAGGGTCACAGAAAACTGAGTGAGCTTTCACGCCTAAGAAGCTGAATTGGTAGGCAGTCCTGTTCTTAGCACATAGAGGCATCCTAAAAGTCTCATGCCACATGAGTTAGGTGGAAAGCCAGACCCTGGCTGCTTGATAAGCTTCACCAAGGGTATCTGCTCAATGTCTGCTGTCTTGGCTGTGTCAACATAGGATTTAAGCCAGTATATTTCTTTGACTTCTCAAGAAAACAGTTTTGTCTGCACCCATATTGCTTGGTTTCTGCAGTAAAAGTTTGAGAAATGGTGAGCAGGGTGGAAAGAGAACTTGCAAATCCAGCAAACAGAGGTTTGATCCCTTCACTATCACCTACCAAGTTCTGAGACCTTTGACAAATCTGCTTTGGTACTATGAGCCAGTGATGTTAAAAATGAGGCCAGAGCTATCATCTGGCAGGGTTTGAAACAAGGTGTAGGTATGTAAAGTCACTGTCTCACTGCCTTTCACAATAGATAGCCAATAAAGAGAAGGTATTGTTCTTCAACTTGTCTCTTCTGATGGCTCTTGATTACACAAGCAGTGTATTTTATAATTACACTTTTCTTCTTTTCCCTTAGCTTACATAATATAAAGAGAATAGCCACGTCAGAACCTTCATCAGCAAAGATCAGCTGCTTTATTGGTTCTGAGTCATCCGTATCCTGATCAGTGAGTTGGGCAGTCCTCATTCCTTCCAGCCTCTCTCCGTTCACTAAAGCCGGCCTAATTGAAACAAAGCCGTCTTTGAGAAGTACAAGCCCATCACTCAAGCTTGTGAGGGAGAACTGGCAGAGCACCTGGATGTGCCCAGAGGGACTGTGATTTCACTTCTCACTCCATAAGCAACATCCTTCTGTTGTGAATTAAATCCTCGCATGCAAAATCTGGGTTTGCACGTGCTTGTTTATGTGGAAAAGAAACCGTCTTTGGAGGCATTTTTGTTTGTAATTGTTGTAGGGCGATATAGTATTACATGAGCTTAACGTTGGTAGTGTACACTTTCTATTTGTTTTCTTTTCAGGCTTTGCTACGGTCTGTTATTAGACCAACAAGCAAATTTTCTGTTTTCTCTATGTTGGACTACAATATTTTCTGTGTTCTGATAACATGTATCGTTTCTGTTCTGTGTGCCAATTGACTTGTCTGGCTTCTGTTTACATGAGGAGTGTTTCTTTTTCCTTCCCCCCAACCCCCCCAGTTCCCCCACCCCCACCCCCGGTTTCAGCCCTGCTTTATTCAGGAGGGTAAATGCTGGTCTCTTATCTCACCTTCCAAGCTGAGTTCAGCATCTGGAGAGCTTAAGATCCCAGCGCATCAAATTATCCTGCTCAAACTGTTGTTCATCGCAGTCCATTTTGTCCTGTCATTCCACTGACAGAATGTCAAAGCTTTACTGGCTGTTGCCTTGAGCTTTCAGCATCTGCAGAGATCTGATACGCTCCTCTCGCTTCTCACAGGGGCAGGGACACAAATGATCATGATGGAGTCTGCAACCCGGATAACTGCAGGCATGACGCCTGTTTTGCTAACACTGGGAGTAGGTTTCCACGCCAGGACTCCCTCCCTGAACTGCACATATGCACTGTTTTATGGATACGTTTCAGTCTCTTAGGAACCCTGCTGGCTCAGTGTTTAAGCACTCAACTGCAAACCATAAGGTCAGAGGTTTGATCCCAATAGCACCTTTGTGGCAGAAAGATTTGTCAGGCTGCTTCTGTAAAGACAGCAACCTTAGAAAGCCACTGCGTCTGTTCTTGTCCTGTGGAGTCACTATGAGTTGGGTTCACCTCAATGGTTACATGTTAGTTTCTTACATATTTTCATGTCTCTTTTTCTGAGATCTGCCTAATCACAAGAAAAGCATGTCTGAGAGTAAATGCATGGGCAGTTTCAAGTTTAGAAAGTTAATGTCAATTTCTTTACTAACAAATATATGTCTTAAAATCTGAGAAGTTTAACCAGATAAATAGAAATACTGAACTCTTGAAAGTCCAATCCATCATAGATGAGCATTCACATGATTCCCTAGTTAATTCCTTTTACATCTTCCACTCGTAACCTTTGTATTGTTTCAATTCAGCACAGATATGTATCTAAATATCTATCTTTCATTATATATAAACATAATCACAACTAGAATTAAATGTGGTTTGTGTTCTTCGAGATAAAATTTTGTTGTGCTGGTGATGCTTTCCAGACGGGTTTGTTTTGACCACTGTAACATAGTTAAAATAACTTTGAAATGTTTACTCAGTGCAGGTCTGGTGGCGTCATATGTAGAGATATGTACAGCCAACCCAAAGAGTGTGCCTCTCAGGCAGGTCAAATCCACCAGCAGCTCTCACAAAGAAAGATGAGCATTCTCCTCCTGTTACAGTTTGTTGTTGTTGTTGTTGTTGTTGTTGTTGTTGTTGTTGTTATGTACCGGTGAGTCACCTGCAACTCATAGTGACCCGATGTATAGCAGCTCTGAAGCCTGCCCTTTCCTAAGCCAGTCTCACTGACTCCGACAAATCTACCCCCATCTCCCCAGTTACTGGGTCAATCCATCTCATCTGGGGTCTTCCTCTCCTACACTATCCCTCCACTCTTGCGAGCATGATCTTCTCCAAGGCTGGGTCAGCCTCTGAAACCCAGTGGACAGTCAAAATAAGTCAGAACCTGATTCAGTCATGGTGAGCTTGAGTCTTTTGTGTTGGTTGGTTTGGTTTGTGGTTTTGTGGTCTTTTTTTTATATTCTGGGCAGCTTTTGACCTTCAACCCTCCCCAAAACTTTAAAAAAGAAAATAATCACATTTGTAATCATCAGAAAAACACAACTTATTGCCATAGGGTCCAAACCAATTCATACATGACCCTCCATCAGGTTTCCTGAGTCTGTAAATCGTACAGGAGGAGACTGCTTCTCTTTCTCCCACAAAGCAGGTAGAGGATTCGAGCCGTCAGAGAAACGGAGCCTTTGGGATAGCATGGCAGCTCCCTATGGACTATGCTACCCAGCTAAGAGGCAGTTTCTATAGTATCACTAAATAATGAATTATGTCGTTAACATCACATGCAAGCAAAATGTCACGTATGGTCATTCATATCACATGCAAGCAAAATACTGCTGAAGACATTAGAAAATGGCTAGAATAGTACATAGAGAACTGCTAGAAGTTCAAGGTGGATTCAGACTCATATATACATATATATATGCACACACACATACATACATTTATCTCATATATAAAACTCTTTTATGTAACTGTGGCAGCAGTTATATCATTGCTGATGTTGGATGGATCCTGGCTTAAAGCAGAGAATACCGTAAGAATGTCTGTGTCTTATTGACTGTGCAAAGGCATTTGACTATGTCAAAAATAACAAACTATGGCTAACGTTGAGAAGAATGGGAATCCAGAACACTTAATTGTGTTCATGTGAAGCCTAGACCAAGAGACTGTTGTGCAAACAAGGCAAGGGAACACTACATAGTTTCAAATTAAGGAAGGTGTATGTGAGAGTTATATCCCCTTTCCATACTAATTCAGTCGATATGCTAAGCAAATTATTTGAGAAGCTGAACTCTAGGAAGAAGAATGTGGCATCAGGATTGAAGGAATTTGCATTAAGTGCAATATATATATATTAATATTATATATGTATCACTTAATATTATATATGTATCACTAAATACTATGTAGTATCACTTAATATTATATATCAATATTATATATCTATATCACTTAATATTACATATATATACATATACATACATACATACATATATACATATATACGAGCAGCCTGGTGTCATCCTCTCTAGGATGAACCTGTTTATTTTCCTAGCAGTCCATGGTATATTCAATACTCTTCTCCAGCACCACAGCTCAAAGCCGTCGACTCTCCTTTTACCATCCCTAGTCAACATCCAGCATTCTTATGCATAGCAAGTAATTGCAAAGACTGTGGCCTGGATCAGATGCACTTTAAGTCTCCAGATTGACATCATTGCTTTTCAGTACTTTGGCAAGATTTCTGACAGCAGACTTTCCCAATGCAATGAATCTTTTAATTTCCTGGCTGCTGGTATCAATATCTGCATATAGGTTGAAAAGGTATGGAGATAGGATGCATCCCTGGCGTACGCCCTTCCCAATTTTGAACCATGCAGTGTTCCCTTTCTCTGTTCTGATGACTGCCTCCTGGTCCAAGTACAAGTTTTGCATTAGAACGATCAAGTGTTCTGGGATTCCCATTCTTCTCAGAGTCAGCCCACCATGATAGCTTCCCATATATTATCTTTTATCCAAAATGATCTTCCTACCCATTAGTAACATCTGCTCGCCCTTCAGACCCTGTCCTCAGAATTTCCTCAGAGAACACTTCTTCAACCCCTCTGATAAGCTGAACTCCCATGGCAACGCTTGATACCCCTTTTAATATGAATCAGAGTTACCATTTTTATCTTTGATTACTAATAGTCTTTTAGTAGCTGTAAGGACAGGGACCATGTTGGACTTTGCTCATTATGACATCAGAGCCCAGTCCTATGACTGGGTGTTGGAAAACTATAGAACCACTAACAGAAGACAAATTAAATCTGTCCATACTTTGTTTTGGAAAAGCGTGTTCTCAGTTGCTTTGGTTTTCAGTTCTCACAGACATTCCATACATACAGTGACCGCTAATTCAATTGTTTGCCTCTTACTGAGATTTTTTTTCTCCTTCCATTTTTTGACTCAAGTAAACTAAACTCTGACTCATTACCCTTTGCTGTTAAGTCAGAGCTGACTTCTGGACAACCCTCCAGCTGGTTTTCAGAAGCCTTAAATCTCATGGGAGGAAATTGTCCATTTTGCTCTCACAAAATGCTGGTGTTACAAACCCTTTGCTTTTGAGTTGGCAGCACAACTCCTTATCCATTTTGCCACCAGAGTTCAAAGTTACCTAGTATTTCAAACTAAATCTTCTCCATGCAAGAGTTGAGAGTCCAAAATTTCTTTCTGTACCTGGTGTAGATTTTTAGGGGCGTGTTTACATAAGAGACAAGTTACTAGTACCAGCCGGTTTTACCTCATGCCAACAACTTGTGTCAGATAAAACTGTGCACCATAGAGTTTTTATGACTGTGACTTTTAAATTTTTTTCCATTGGTTTGCATACAAACCAATGTGTGCATACAAACCAAAGTATGACTGTGATCTTTTGAAAGCAAATCTCCAAATGAGTCTTTAAAGGAGCATCTGAATGGGTTCAAACCACCAGGCTTTTGGTTAGCAGCCAGCATGTAACTATTTATGAGATTAGTGACTTTCTAATTGACCTTGAAAAATATATTTTGCATTGATCTTCATCCCCTTCCTATATTTGCAGAAAAAGATATACTCAAAAGATCATTGTGATAAAATACAGGACTTCTTCTTGTGACTTTTTAAATTACCTTCATCTTGTCTCCATTTATGGTAGTTCTCTGAGCAAGTCCTCTGCTTATTTGGATCATATTGTTGTTGTTGCCGCTGCTGTTATCGTCAGGTGCCCTTGAATCAAGTACAACTCATAGCAACCCTGTGAACAACAGATCTGAACTGTATCTTATCCTGTGCTATGTTTGTCATGCAGTCACTATGTCAGTCCATCTCAATGAGGATCTTCCCCTTTTTCACTGACCCGCAGCTTTCCAAGCATGATGTTTCCTTCCAGGTACTAGCCTCTTCTAGCAACAAGTCCAAAGTATGTGAGACAAAGCTATGCTAACCTTGCTTCCAAGGAGTGTTCTGGCTGCATTTTGTTTGTTCCTTTGATGGTTCATAGGGTATTCTGTACTCTTCTTCAACACCATAACTCAAAGGCATCAATTCTTTGTGATCCTTATTCACTGTCAGCTCTCAGATGCATAACAAATGATTGATAAGACCATAGCCCAATCAGGTACACCTTAGTCTTCAAACTAACATCATTGCTCTTTAGTAATTTGGAGAGGCACTGACAGTGGACTTAGCCAGTAGCAATGTGTCTACTGATCTCCTGACTGTGTTGATTGTGGATTCAAGTAAAATGAAATCATTGTCATTTTGGACCTTTTCTCCATCTACCATGATGTTGCTTATTGGTCCAGCAAAGGAGATTGTTGTCTATTTATGTTGAGATGCAAGGCATACTGAATGTTGTAGTCTTTGAAGGTCAGCAGTAAGCACTTCAAGACGTGCCCACTTTCAGCAAACTAGATTGTGTAGTCTGTATAATGAAGGTGTTATACATAATTATAGTCTGTAAATACTTTTGCATATCCACTTTAAATCAAATATACCTAGACTTGAAACTCTCAATGAGAGGACCTTTTAGCTTTAAAAAGATTCTCTGAGCAGCTTTACTTCTTATTTTCATTCTATCTTCTGTTTTTGAGAAGAGAAATTATAATCTCTTTCTTTAATAATTTATGAGCTTTTGTATTTTTACTTAAAGAGTGCCTTACCCAGTTTTTAAAAATAGATCACAGAAAATTTGAAAAGACAAATTAAAGGAAAAGAATGAGAGCCATTGTAATCCAGGGTGCCCCTTTTGCTGGCTGCTGGTGCAATGAAGGAAGAGTCAAGGTGAGCAGAGAAATTGACCTCCTCCTGGCACCCAGCCTGATCTTACATGTCAGCAGTGCAAAGTAATTGCCCTGCCCTTCTGAGCTAAAGATGTTGTGAAAATCTGATATTAAATGGACCATTCTTCCCCATACACTTAACTAGCCCACAGTCTTTTTCTTTCCTCCAAAGATATAAAAGATTGGCACCCGCAGACTAAAAACAGTAAGTAGAGGAATAGGAAAGGCCATTTTGTAAGTCACGGTGACTTCCTGCTTCATTAACAAATTAGTTATGTTCTGAAGGAAGACAATACTGAAGTTCCGTGTTGCATCTCTGACTTAGAGCAGTGAGATAAATTGTTAGCAATATAATAGATACCCACCAAACTGAGAATATGCTGTATGAGGTAAAGAAAGCCATGTTGATTTTAATTGCTTTTTAAAAAGGACTTTTTTTCCTTTCAAAGAAATCTGCCTATTTAATGTATTTGTAGGTATGATCGATTTCAGATGTATAATTTTTCCAAACATATATTTATAAATGTTTGCATAAAAATTACATTTAGAGGAAAGAATCTCTGAATTCACTCTTCTGTAAAGCGAACATAGAAACTGCTTCTACATTGCTTCCTTTATGGGATTGGAGTAATTAAGCAGACATAATATAACAACATAAAGGAATTTATTAGGCTTTTATTAAGGCTTGATAATTTGAGTTTCAGATTTTAAGTCTCAAAGGGCTCATAATTGTTGTCATTTTCTACTAAAAGCTACATTTAGAAAGAAGTTAAACTGTGGTGCATAGGAAAGGCATGTTTGAATGGAAACTACAGAATGCCATTTTCATTAATGCAGCACTTGAATGCAAGCATCTATTGGGCCTAGCATGAGGCTTTTAAGAAATAATGCAGATACTGCTTACAAGAGTTAATTTATGCTAATATTTTCTCAAAACTGTGTTAATTGTAGGAAGTAGAGCTTTGAGATTGAGATATGCCTTAGTAGGGAGGGAGAGAATGGTCTCCACAAATGTGAATGACTCTAATTTGCCACACAATTGAAGTCTTAGAAGGTTTTCAGTTTGATTATTGACTCAAGAAATAAACTGGGAGTGTACCCGTTCTCTCTGCAGGGTGAATTCTGGGATTGTAAGCGACATTGAACACAGCCATCTTCTACTTAAACCTTTGTTTGTGAAATTCTGTCTAAAATATACTACTCTGGTGTTTTTCGAGTCTTTTCTCCTTAGTTACTTTGTTGAATACTGAAACTCTATCTAGATATCCTGTCATGGATTGAATTTACTGACGCCACAAAAATTCCTTGAAATGTGGGCCTTAAACAATTTCTGATATGAGCTTCAATAAATTGCTTTCTCCTGAAAGCTAGAGAGCATCCAATAACATTTCCTACTGCTGAGGTGGTCAGGACAACAGACAGGATACAGCTCCATCTTCTTTCAGTGGTAATTCTCAAAATACAAACCAGACACACCCACATACATACTAGCTGACTCCAGCTCATGTCTGCTCCCTAGGAGTGCAGGATAGAGAGCTGTGCTCCATAGTTTTAAATAATGGATTTTTTTTTTTTCAACTTCCAGGCCTTTCTTCCTTCAAAACACCTCTGGCTGGACTTAGCATTTTAGTTCTCAGTCAAGAAAGTATGTTAACCGTTTACAATATCCAAGATGAATGAAAGAGCAGATGATGTTCAGAGAATTCATATAGTTTTTCACGGTTGCCTACAAATGAAATGCTTGTGTAGGAGGATAGACTCCAGTTAGGAATAAGACTAAATAAAGAGTCTCTTCCTCCTGTTTTTAAGTCTGGAGCTGTAGAGAGTCCAGCAAGGGGTTCCACCCAAGGTCTTATACCCGAGGCAGCTGGGGGGAAAGCTACGCTTCCCATCCAACAGTTTTGTTCTTCTGTGAATTCATTTAATATTCTTTTGAAGATATACTTTTATTGTGCTAAAATATAACAAAATATTTTGGATTTTTTAATCCTCTTGAAGTATACTGTTCAGTCACATTAGTTACATTTCATATATTGAACATCCTTCACCATTATCCATCCCTAAATGTTATTCATATCCTAAACAGAAACTAAGATGCCTTAAACAGCAATTCCTCTGACCTCATTTCTCTAGTCCAGGGTAACCAGGAATAATATGCTTTGTCTCTATGTATTTACCTTTGTAATTTTTGTTGTATTTTGATAGTCTAAAACCTTGGACTGTCATCCAAATCAAGAATTATTCTGAGCAGATGGTCCTCAGGTGGAATTTCACTTTTGAAAGCCTTTGAGTGGACAATAGCTGAGTTTTTAATAGACTAATCTAGTTACAAGGGAGTGCTGATGGCCTAGCTGGTGAGGAATTATACTGCCAACCCAAAGGCAGAGAGTTTGAATCCACCAGTTGCTCAGAGGAAGAAAGATGGATAATCTTCTCCAAAGTAGTTTACTACCTCTGAAAGCCCACTGGAGGGTCAGCTATGAGTTAGTTCTGATTCAGTGGCAATTAGAAAAAGAGGTAGGAAAGGGCAAGGGGAGAAGGAAAGAGAGATGGAATCAAATAATAAAAAGTTATATTGAAAGGGGGAAAATGTAGAAATACAACTAACATCTTTCAAACAAGGGTTTCTTTTCTTTTGGGGGTGAGGGTTAATAGAGAAATAATCAAAGAACTTGGAAAAATTGCCAAATACCCCCTACCCCACTTTGTACACATGCATTCCTCTTCAATATATCTAGTAGAGCATAGAAACACTGCATGGTTCAAAATTAGGAAAGGAGTGCATCAGGGATGCATCTTGTCTCCATACCTTTTCAATCTATATGCAGAACATATCATCTGGGAAGCAGGACTTTATGAGGAGGAATGCGGCATCAAGATTGGAGCAAGACTCGTCAACAACCTGAATTATGCAGACGACACAACCTTGTTGTCTGAAACTGAGGATGATCTGTAGCGCTTGCTACGGAAGGTCAAGGACTGAAGCTCAACATCAAGAAGACAGAGATGGGCCAATTGGCAGCACCATATTAAATGTAGAAGAGATTGAGGTTGTTAGCAATTACACCTTGCTTGGCTCCACAATCAACACTCTTGGCACTAGCACTCGAGAAATCAAAAGACAAATTGCAATGAGAAAATCTCCTGTCAGAGACCTCTCCAGAGTAATGAAAAGCAATGATGTCAGTCTAGAGACTGACTAGGTGTACCTAATCTAGGCCATGGTCTTCACAATTACTTGCTATACATAGAGAACTGGACAATGACTAAGGATGACAGGAAAAGAATCAATGCCTTTGAGTTGTGGTGCTGCAGAAGAGTACTGAACATACCATGGACTGCTAAGAAAACAACTAAGTCTGTCTTGAAGAGGGTGAAACCAGGTTTCTCCTTAGAGGCGAGGATTTTGAAGCTCTGTCTCACATACTTTGAGCATGTGGCAAAGAGGCTCCAATCCTTAGAGAAGGACATCATGCTTGGAATGGTGGAGGGACAGCACAGGAAAGGAAGACCCTGGGTGACATGGATTGATATAGTAACTGGGGCAAATGGGGGCAGAGCTATCAGAATCAGTGGAACTGGCTCAGGACAGGGCAGGCTTCAGAGCATAGGGTCGCTGTGGGTTGCAGGAAACTCGACAGCACATAACAACAACAATTTCACTGGTGGAGAATAGGAGAATGGCTCTGAAAGTGTAAAGAAGGCAACACTTGGAGACAAAAAACACTCCACTTCTGACCTGCATCACCTCCTGTTGTTCACTTAATCTCTGAGAGCAATTGGTGCCTCAGAAAACCTACTGGAGGGTCAGCTATGGGCTTCTTCTGACTCGATGGTACTCAACAACAAACCACTATGATAATTTGGACAATTTGAAGAGCAAGTAAGATAATGTAGTTATTGTTATTGTTGATTGCCTTTGAGTTGAGCATACGACCTTGTGAACAAAAGGCATGATACCCCTCTACAACTATTAACATATATCAAAGTTCATAGACTTTCCAGAGGCATGTTATTTTGGAAGTGGATGCCACTCCTGCTTCCAAAAGATAATGTAGATGTAAGTAAAATGAAATACCGAAGGCGGCACTGTGGTTTACTCTGGCACAGTAGTTAAACTCTAGACTTATAGGTAAAAGGTTCAAGCCCAGTAGCCAGGCTTTGGGAGAAAAAAAAGACCTGATGATCTGCTTCTGTCAAGGTTAACCCATAACCTATTGGTTTGTCCACCAGTTGCTGTACAGAGGTAACTCGTGGTTGCTGTGAAGCCGAATACTATGACACTGATGTGTCAAATGTGGTAATGGTTGCCCATCATGGACAGTGTTAGGTAGAGCTCCCCAATTAAAACAAATTTGGAAGCAGGAGTGGCATCCACTTCAGAAATGGCTTACCTTAAGAAACTCTATGAACATGGAGAAAGAATGAAAGTTATACAAGTGTTCAGGTCTTTCATTCATTGGGTCGTTGTGAGTCCTCTGCGACTCGATGGCACTTAACAACAATAACAAAACCTACTGCTATTGAGACAGTGTCAACTCAGAGTGACTCAAAAGGAGAGAGTAGCACTGCCACAGAGAGTCTCCTAGCCAGTAATCTTTGGAATCAGACCTTCATATCTTCTTCTACAAAGCAAATAGTGTCCCAACCTCTAACTTTTCAGTAGGCAGACAAATACTTGCACTATCAGAACACCTTTCATATCATATTTTTTGAAAGGTAAAAGACTGTCTACATTCTCTTTTAGAATTTCCTTTGGCTCAGGATGATAGAAAGAGAATTGATGTCTTTGAACTGTGGTGCTGGAGAAGAGTGTTGAATATACCATGGACTGCTAGGAGAACAAACAGGTTTGTCCTGGAGAGGGTGAAGCCAGAATGCTCCTTGGAGGCAAGTATTCTGGGCCTTTGTCTGACATACGTTGGACATGTTGTAAGGAGGGACCAGTCCTTGCAGAGGGCGATCATGCTTGGGAAGGTGGAGGGACAGCTCAGGAGAGGAAGACCCTCGATGAGATGGATTTGTTCAGTGACTGGGGGAAGGGGAATGTGTCTGTCAGAGGTGGTGAGATTGGCACAGGACAGGGCAGAGTTTAGGGCTGTTTTACATAGGATCACTATGAATCACAAGCGACTCAACGGCATATAACAACAGCAGCAAGAACACTAACTGTCATTGGCTCACTAAGAAATTGTGCTGCCAGTGCAAAAGTACAAAATTCATCCACCAGCTGCTCTCTGGTGAGAGAAGGCTAGGTCGTCTCCTCCCTTGCAGTTTGCTGCCTCTGAAAACCTACTAGAGGGTCAGCTATGAAACATTTCCAACTGAACAGTATACAACATCAATGAGAACACTCCAAAGCATGTGAACTAATTAAGTGACCAAAAGAAAACTCTGTCATAAATGGATAGCTCGATGGTGACACTTTGTCTGACACATTCTTCATCACCAGTGAAGTAAAGCAGAATTGTCACAGATCTCATTTTATTTAACTTAATAAGATTTATTTACCCAGTAGCTTTCATAGACCTTGTTCAAGGATGCATGGGCGCCTGCAAAGCAATGGCAGCATATATGCTTGAACTTCTGGGACCATCTTTCATCTCGTTGTGCACATAGGTGTCTTGAGAAGTCCTTGAAGTGCTGTGTGCTGATAAATGGATTATAGGCACACACACACCCCCGAAGACACGCTGCATTACACACACAGCTTTGCAGGGCTGCCAAAACATTATCATTTCACAAACCTGTGGAAGGGTGAGAGTAGATTCTAGGCGACATTCAGGACATCCTCTCTCCCTGAGGCCAAAAATTGACTACAGGGAGCCCACTGACTAGTGAAGTGATTTAAGTACAAAATAAGGAAATGAGATTCAGACAGTCAGTGTGTTCTTGGGAATAGTGAGAAGGGAACCTTCAACACCATTTCCACTCCCTCTCCTACTCCTAATGTGAACTGGATAGGATACAGGTACCATCCAAGTGCTAGGCCATTTCAGCCGTGTCACTAAGGGCATTTGAGATTCAGTCAGAATAGGACTGTTTCTGAAAGACAAGTCCGTGGCTCTGCAGGTAGTGTACAGAAGCTGTGGAGAGATTACTTTTGATTCACTATGAGAGTGAACTTTTAATACTTAACTGACATAGCTACACAAGAGGAACGTCTCTTTTTTTCATGTAATTGCACATTTCTTTCGACTCAGAACCGATGTCTTGCAAATCAGAGAGTAATACACCACAACTGGGAAAAAGTTGGAAGGGGCAGTTTCAAAATCAAAGCATGCCATCTGTTTCTAAAGGCTAAAGGGAATATCCTCTAACAATCTGGTTCAGAGAGCTATAAAACAGTTCCGTACTATGATACTCAAGGCCCAGGTAAATAGGAGGCTTTTAACAATTTCCTTTGAGGTAAGCGAACCTCCAGAGCTTTGCTATTCTGCCTTTTTCTCTCCTGCTTGCTTTTTATTCCTGGTTCCATTTGTTTCTCTTCTTCGTATATAAAACTCCTTTCTTCTCTCCTCTTTACAAACATCATTCAACACCAAAATATAAATATGTAAGCATGTTCTCTTTGGCCTATTCTGGAGTTAATTTAGATCAGCCCCCCTTTGGGCTCCCTGACAAAACCTCAGGTCTGTGAAGATATCAGACATTCATGTGTGAGGCAAGGAAGAAATCATGTATAGAAAGAAAGGGAGGGAGGGAGGGAAGGAAGGAAGGAACGAAGGAACCATACAGGATGGTTTTTATTCATCCTGGAGGATACAAGAAGCAGTTAAATAAGATTGTCTACCAGTTGGACAGTGAAAAGGGTCCATTCTATGACTATAAGAAAGACAGCAAGATAGAAGATTTCAGTGCTGAGTACTCATGCCCCCACTGAAAACCTTCATAGTTTGGAAGTGATATTTTCCAGGCTAGCCTACCCTGCAGTAGGTTTGTCAGTTTTCTGACAGGAGGAAGAAAACAGCACCAGAAGAGTCATCAGATTTCTGATGCATGTAGACGAATGTATATGTGCCAGTTAGAGAAGCAGAGTGTTGGAGACAGTTAAGGATCTGTGGAGTGGATGAGGGGAGCTTGGTGTATGCTGTCATCAGCTTTGCTGGACACAGTGCCTGGAGAGCACCTGCCACAGAGGAGCGGCAAGACCACACTGGGGTGAAGGCAGGAATGAACTTACTGGTCCATTTCCTCTGTATAAATGCGTTTTGGGTAAAACATGGCAAAAGCAGCTTTGCCAGGCATCTTATTTCATATTCATTATTGACATATGACTTTTCAAGGTTTCAGTAGCCTGGTGACAGGGAGCTCTGGTGGCTTAGTGGTAAGGAACTGCACTGCTAGTGCAAAGATACACAATTCAAATCCACTAGCTGCTCTGTGGGAGATAGATGGGGAATCTTCTCCCATGAGATTTACTGCCTCTGAAAGCCCACTGGAGGGTCAGCTATGGGTTGATTCCAACTGAATAGCACACAACAACAATGGCTTAGTGACAAGTTCCACTGCCAATCCAAGGTCACACGTTTCAAGCTCACTAGCTATTCCAAGGGAGAAAGATGGATCGCCTCCTTTGCCATTTCCTGCCTCTGAAAACCTGCTGGAGGGTCAGCTGTGGACCACTTTTAATTCAACAGCACATAACAAAGACAACAACATCCTGCTTTAGAGAGCTCCACTGGCTTCATGGTGAGAAGTTGCACTGTCAATTCAAAGGCATGTGGTTTGAATCCACTAGCTGCTCCCACAAAAGAAAGAAGAGCAGTCTCCTCTCATGTGATTTACTGCCTCTGGAAACCCACTGGAGGGTCAGCTATGAGCAGGTTCTGAATCGTTCATAATAATATTCTGCTTTATACATTTTGTAGGAAAGAAATCATGACACTATTTCTAAGATGTTACTGATGCTATGAACACTCGCCAGTGACATTTTCATATGGAAAGAAAGATAAAACGTCATGTCATTTACAGATGCTGAGGAAGACAGTACCCTGACCTATGACAGTGGTTTATATTACTATTTTGGTTAAAGAGTTCTCAAATAATAATCTGCTTGCAGTTCTGTCATTAATCATCATTGTCCTTCTTTGTTTCTATTTCAACATTCCTTATACTCACCATGATTCAGTGACATTCATTGTAATCATCTTGTTGTGTAACCATTGCCATTATCCACTTCCACATTTTTCCATCACCCTTAACAGAACCTCAGTGTTGCTCAAGCACTGAATTTCTACTATTACCCTTCTTCCTGCCTGCCCCAAGAAACTTGGTTATGCAACATGGTAAACATTGGTCCAAAGATCAGCAGTTTTAATCTACCAGCTGCTCCACAGGAAAGAGCAAAACAATCCACTCCTGTTAAGATTTGTAGCCTTGGGATTCCCTCTGGAGCAGTTCTACTCTATCCTGTAGTGTGTCGTTGAATCAGAATTGACCTGATAGTGAGGCATTCCATTTTTCTTGTCTGTTACAGTTAGTCCATGAAGTCAGAACTCATAGATGTAGCTGTCAAATCAGAACCAACTTAAAGATAAACCCTTTAGTGAGTTTTTAGAGGCTGTAAATCCTATGAGAGGAGATTTCTTATCTTTTTCCTTCAGTGTCTTTGATGGATTCAAACTTCTAGAAAAAGCACCGTGTTAGCAGTGCAGCTCCCTTTGGATTATGCCTCTAGAGTTTTCTTACCTGCTTCAGATAACCACTAATTGTAACATAATTTGTAAACAGTTGCCTCTTCTAGGGATTTCACATTGTTGCTGTTGCTGTTGTTATGTACCATATAGTCAGGACTGACCGATAGCTGACCCTTCAGTGGGTTATGAGAGGCATTTAATCCCGTGGGGGACTGCCCATTCTTCTCCCGTGGAACAGCTGGTTGCCTTGAACTCTGTGCCTTGGGAATTGCAATGCAGTTTCTTGCCACTAGGCCACCATACAAGCCTGAATATCCATCAATCAATTAATGAATTAAAAAAAAAATATATATATATAATACACACACACACACACTGCATATACACTCAGGAATTGAGGGTAAAACCAAGTTTCTCCTTGAAGGCTAGGATTTTGAAGCTCTGTCTCACTTACTTGGAGCACATGGCTAGGAGGGATTGGTTCTTGGAGAAGGAGGACATCATGCTCGGAAGGGTAGAGGAACAGCACAGGAGATGAACCTGGATGAGATGGATTGATACAGTAACTGGGGCAATGGGAGTAAGTGTGTCGTAGTCAGTGAGACTGGCTCAGGACAAGTCAGGCTTCAGAGCTGTTACACATAGGGTCACTGTGAGTTGCAGGGAACTCGACAGCACTTAGCAATAGAAAGAAAACTGAAGCTCTGATACACATCACCATATTAAGAATTTTGAAGGCATCATGTTGCGTGAACTAAATTTAAAAAAAGCAGTATTCTCAGATTATTTGAGCAGAATTTCAAGAAATGCAAAAGAATTAACTGAAAATTAAGAAGAGTGTTGAGTAAGAGAGCTACAAGATTCTTTTAAAAGTAAAATGCACAGAAAAGACAATTCAGACATATTTAGTAGGGTTTTTTTTTTACTCACATTAGAAATTAAATAAGCACATAGATGTAGAAGTAAATCTCATAAGAAATATATATGACCCTTATGATAAAAGCTGATACTTTTTTGAAGAATATCAAAGATATATTTCAATAATAAAATGTAATATTCTTGGATGATGTTTTTGCTCGGTGTCGTCAACTGCAACCCATTCTGACCCTGTGACCCTGGCCATATCCTCACAATCCCTAATATTCTTGAGTCCATTGTTGCAGTCTGTGTCAATCCTGCTTTTGTGTCAATACCTTTTGAGGATCTTTCTCTAAGACAACTCAATATGGTGTCAGCTGTTCCCATATTATTCTTTAATGTCGGTATAATCTTAAAAGGTCAGCTGGACTTTTTGTTCTTTAAAAAATAATTTTTTAATGCAAAATAGTAAAAACCTTCATATGGTAACTGACATGATAAGCAAAATTAAATGGCAGGCAGCAGACCAGAAGAAAACGTTGGCGATAAATGTTGTTCAGTAATTGTATTCAGCTAAAAGCAGACAACCAGCATGGAGGGGAAGATCTTCAAAGAGATGGACTGACATGGTCATTACAACCATGCTCTTGAATGTGGCTGATTGGGAGGATAGCATAGGATGGGAAAAGGTTTTAATCTCTTGTTCTTAGGTTGCTATGAGTCATAATCAATTCATTGGCACCTACAACCAACAATAAATGCTAGAGGAAGATTTCACTTTAAAGACTCATGCACTTGACCCAAGTCCTGATATTTTTAATTGCTTTGTATTTTGTTATGTGCCTAGCGACCGTATGAACAATGGCTCTTAACCTTATCCTATCCTGAGCCAACCTCACTGTCTCAGACACACCTGACTTCAGTGTCACAGTAATTGCAACAGTCTTTCTCATCCAGAGTCTTCCTATCCTATTCTGACCCTCAACCCTTCCAAACATGATATCATTCTCCAAGGACTGGTCAGTCCATCCTGGTAACATGCCCAAAGTTTGTGAGACAGAGCTTCAAAATCCCTAGCTCCAAGGAACAATTTGGTTTCACCCTCTCCAGGGAAGACCTCTTGGCAGTCCTTTTTGTGTTCAATACTCTTCTGCAGCATCACAGCTCAAAGGCATCGATTCTTCTTCTGTTATCCTTAGTCATTGCCCAGCTCTCACATGCATAGCAAGAAATTCAGAAGACCATGATGTGACTTCCTAAGCTTGTAAAATTGAACAGTAAATAAGGGAAACCAAAGAAGAATTAGAAGACAGAATTGTAATGTTAGTGAAGAATATTGAGCTGTATCATGGACTACCAAAAGAACAAATATCTGTTTTGAAAGAAGTGACACCAGAGTTCTCCTTCGGGCAAGGATGATGCAACATCATCTTATATATTTGGGGCATGTTGTCAGGAAGGGCCAGTGCTTGGAAAAGGACACCGTACTTGTAAAAATGGAGGATCTGCAAAAGTGAGGAAGTCTCTCAATGCAAGGCATTGACACAGTGACTAGAACGATGGGAGTAGGCCCAGCAAAATGTATGAAGGGGGTTAAGTATAGGGCACAGTTTTGATCTGTTGTACATGGGCTGCTTTGAATCAGAGTCAATATGAGAGCACCTAACAAAAAAAAAGTATCTGGAAAATAGGCAAAAATGTTCAAAAATATATAGCAGGGAAATGAAAATGACAAGCAAAATATTTGTTTCAATTTAATGTTGGCAAAGTTTTCTTTTACTAATATTATATAATGCATATTATATGATTATGTTATAATATTATAAATATATGTGATATGGGCATAAGAAAGAAAGTCTTCATGAATTATGTGTGAAAGTATAGTTGAGTAAAGCCATTTTGAAGGGTAGCTTAGCACGTTGCCACACATTTTTAAATTGACGACCATGCTTAGAAACACATTTTTTTGCTATAACCATCATTTGCAGCAATGTGTTAAATGTGCATAAGAAAAATTATAGTGCAGATATTCATCCTTCAGCTGGTAATCCCACTTCTGAAGAAATGTGCACCCATACATCCAAAGAGACAGGCATTGTTGTTGGTCATAGCTAAAATTTGGAGGTCTGACAAATGTCTATTAATAGAAAAGTGGTTAAATAAATTATGCCATATTCATTTTATGGCCTCCCCTGCACGAATTTTAAAAAATGAAGGGCTTTATGTGGCAACATAAGGTGTTGGACTTTTTCCCAAGAGCAGTGGGGGGAGCCATTGTTTAAGTGGACCCATGACATGACCAGACTTGAATTTTTAAATAATGTTTCCCAGAGTTGTTTATGAAAAATAGACCAGAGAAACAAAGTAGAGGCAAGAATGTTTAGTCTCTTAATTCAGTCAAATATCAATAGCGATTCTATGACAAAGCAAAAACTGTTAACACTTCCACAAGAATACGTTTACTTAGCAATTTTTTAAAGAATTCTATTTTAACAGACAGTTGTTGGGCAATTCCTGTATATATAAAACATTTGCCCAGACAAAATTAAAAAAAAACAAACAAACACACATTTGCCTAGGCATAGATGATAGGGTTTTTATTAATATTATTTTTGTTATGTACTGTCTGTCGGCTCAGAACCAATCCATAGCTTATCCCCCAGTGGGTTTTTAGAGGCAGTTTAATCACACAGGAAGATATTGCCTGTTATTCTCCCATGGAGTAGCCGGTGGATTTGAACCTCATGCCTTTGGGATAGCAGCACAGCTCCTTATTACTAGGCCACCAGAATTCCCTGTAATAGGTTAAAATTATAACTCTATTAATAGTTATATTTCATTTGCTTTCCAAATTAAGCTTCCACCTCCTTAAACACACACACACACACACACACACACACACAAAAGCACTCACACAACGTGAAGATTACGTAGATGACCGTTCTTCAGATTTTACCTTAATTTATGAAGCTCGAGGAGCCCTTGTGGGCATTACAAAGCTCCCCTGCACAAAGATTTACACCTGATGGAAGGTCACCAGGAGTGAGAAGGGACTAGACCAGCAGTGGTGTTTTTTGGGGTCAGGAAGCTCAGAGAGAATTTCACTTCTGAACTTAATGATCATATAATCTGGGCCGAGGGATTGTGGTACAATCAGTTAAACACCTGAATGCTTATCGCGAGATTAATGGTTTGAACCCTGGAGATCTTCTTTCCTTGCAAACCCAGGAACAGTTCCACTCAGTTGTCATAACTGAGGGCTGACTAAAAACAAGCTACAGTTAGCCTCCACTTTCCCCTATACATATTTAACCTTTTATTTTTTTTTCAAGGGCTTCATAGTTAGATGTGTATTTCATTGTACACTAATTTTTAATTTTTAAAAAACAGGCAAGAATTAGATTATTAATAAATAAATGAACAATGACATTTCATTTAGCCTCAAAAAGCTCTTTGATCCCTCAGTGATTTTAAAAGTGTCATTTGACTTTTATCTCTTAAAGTAGTGAATATTTCATACTGGTTCTGCAAAGGTCTTCTATTAAGAAAGGGGCCAGACTCACTCCACAGCAGGCTCCCAGATAGTAATCAACTCCACAAGATTAATTAAGCATTTGTAAAATGCTTAAAATCATAACTTTAAAATTCAAGAGGCAGCATGGCATGGTAGGTAAGATCCTGGAGTCTGGAGCCAAACTGCCGGGTTTGGCCTGGGATGCGTTTGGCACATCACAACTGTGGGACCTCAGGCAAGGGGCTCAGTGACTCTGGGGCTCAAATTCCTCATAAAGAGCTTGTTTCTAGCACCGACTTGGCAAACATTTGTAAAATGCTTATATAACTATTTATTAAATTTAAAAACAAAGTGGAGATTCTTTCTGAGCTCATTTTCTTTAATAGAAGTTTACGATTTCATCTGAAAGGGAACGTGGTGATGTAATGATTAAGTGCCCATGTCCTAATGGGAATGCCAACACTTTAAACCTACCTGCTGCTCTGCAAGGGAACTCTAGTGATCTACCATGCAAGGAGGTGTGCTGCTGGTCCAAAGCCACTGGAATCTGGTTATTCAAATTCACTAACCGCTGCGCAGGAGAAAATTGGAGCGTGTGATTTACAGCCTCCAGAAACCTGCTGGAAGGTCAGCAAAGAGTTTTGAATGGCAATGAAAGCAAGAAACTGCAAGAGAAATATATGTCAGTCAGCTTCCATAAAGTTTATCGCCTTATGATTGCTGTGAGTTAGAATCAGCTTGTTGGCAAGAGGTTTGGTTTGGGATGCATTTCAGTTAAGATTATGGATGATAAAGCATTAAAAGTCTAAACCTTTGGGTTAAATTTTTCATACAAACAATATACTGCTAAAAGAAAACAAATATTTTCTATTTACTTAACAATGTAAGAGATCTCTAGTGGTCTAGAGGCAAGAAGCTCCACTGCAATCCTGAAGGCATGAAGTTCAAATACACCATCTGCTCCGTAAGAGATTAAATGCCTCTGAAAACCCACTGGAGGGTCAACTATGGGTTGGTTCTGACTCAGTATACAACAACAATCAATGTAAAGGGAACTCTGGTAATGAACTGTGCTGTTATCGCGAAGATAAGTAGTTCAAATCCACCAGCTGTTCCACTGAGGAGAAAGATGATCCATCAACTTCCGTGCAATTTATGGACTCTGTAAATCTGCTGGAAGGTCAGCTGTCAGTCAGTCTTGACTTCACTGTACAAAACAGTTAATGTAAAGGGAGTTCTGGTGGCTTAGTGCTAAGGAGCTGCACTGCCAACCCAAAGGCAAATGATTCAAATCCAACAGCTGCGCTGAGACAGAAAGATATGCAATCTCCTCCATGTGACTTACAGCCTCTGAAAACTTGCTGGAGAATCATCAGTGAGTTGGTTCTGACTCAACAGCACATAACAATAACAATGTAAAGAGAACTCTAGTAGCATATGGAGTTGCCTTGCTTTCCCAAAGACTGTGCCTCTATGTCAGGTCAAATCCACTAGACACTCTAATATAAAAAAAGATGTGCTGTGTCCTCCTGTGCAATTTATAGCCTCAGAAACTTGTTGTAGAATTGCTGTAAGTTAATTCCAAACTCAGTATCAATGAATTTTGAAATTGTTGTGAAACCATGTTTGTTGATTAATATTGATACTGATTTATAGGGTGTCAGTGTTATAGGACCAGACAGGTGAAACTGGCATAAGGCAAGTGAGTATGTCAACTGCACAACTCATCTCAGTGTAAAGATTCATTCGCTTGGTTTTTGTAAATTATATTGAAAACAATGGAGGAAAAATACTGCTTCGAACTTATTTGTCAGGTTTTTTTATTACCGTGATTTTAACAGAAGTTTACAGCAAAGTTGGATCATTCATTCATTCATTGTTGCATGTTTTCCTCCCTCCATTTCCCTTCTCCTTCCCCTAGTTCACCTTTTAAAAAAAATTCATTCACTGTTGCATGGTTTCCTCCCTCTCCTCGCCCTCTCCCAGTCCACTTTGCAGTGAACCTCTTACTCTGGACTGTTCTCATATATCTGGTGTCTAATTATATATTCCTTTTAAACAGTTCTTTCCTTCATCTGTTCCAATGAGATCAAATTGGCTGATTGTGTTGTTTAATTCTTTAACATCTTTAAGTTTCTTTTTGGTAGTTCTGTTTTTCCTTGAGAGAAGTGTTCTGAAGTCTCCTACTGCTATTGTGGTGTTACCTATTTCTTCTTTCAGTTCTGTTAGCATTTGCTTTGTTTATTTTGCTACTTTATTATTTGGTGCATAGATATTTATTATTGTTATGTTCTCTTATTCTATTGACCCTTTAAGCATTATATAGTGGCCTTCCTTGTCCTTTGTGATGGTTTTTTAAGATGAAATCTGTGTTATCAGTGATTAATATTGCTACTCTTGCTTTTTCGTCGTTGCCTGGTGTATTGAGCTTGGTAAATTGTCCACCCAATCAGACTTTAAAGATGAGATTTATGTTGGGTAAATGAGATATGAGAAGACCCTCAATAAGATGAATTGATACAGTGGCTGCTACATTAGTGTGTTCAAACATAACAATTGTGAGAATGGGCACAGGATCAGGCAGTTTTCCTTCTCTTGTACATGGGGATGAGATGAATTCTAACTGGCTCAGTGACACCTAACAAAAATCATTATTCTAAACTGTATGACAGGAATGAACTATTTCATGATCCTTTATAATACAAAATTCTTGCAGGGTCCATCTCCTTATCCAGAAAAAAAGGAGAGAGAAGAAAAGCAAAACTGTACAGAAACAACTAATCAAAGACAATAATGGAACATGCAAATCTCAATTTCCATGTCCTAAGATCGGGAAGAAGTAGATAGTGCCCAGCTACCATTACTGACTTAAAGGGTTCTTAAGTAGAAGGTCCTGGACAGAGTGTTGAAAAATGTGGAACAAAACTAAAAAATATTATAATAGCCAGACTTACTGGTCTGAAAGATTGACATTATCAAGGATTTTGATGTAATATTATTTCTTTGGGCCCACAATCAACACCCATGGAAATATCGGTCAGGTAATGTCTGGGGGGGGAGCCTTGGGAAGGGGACAAATCTACAACAATGAATGAATGGAAATCCAAAGAAAACAGTGCAACAGTGAATGAATGAAAACCCAAAATCTCTGTAAATGTTCATTAAAACTAATAAAATTTAATAAAAAAAGAAAGAAAAAAAGAAATAAAATAGAACACACAAGACTATGATTTTTAGTCACCCTTTGAGCCTAGAACAAAACTCATCTCTGTGACTCTTCTTTCAAACAATAGACAAGCCTAAAACGTGAACAATAATTTTAGAGATGTACTAAGTCCTTAAAACAATCAACCATACAAGATCAAAAGGGAAGCTTGCCCAAAGATAAAAATTAAAAGTGAGAAAAAAAAGACAACCTCTAATATTTTGATTATACAACCTTGCTTGCTGAAAAATAACAGTATTTGAAGATGTTAATGAAAGAGCTGGATAATGACTAAGGAAGACGGAAGAAGAATTGCTGCCTTTGAATTGTGGTGCTGGAGAAGAGTCTTGACAAGAAAACAAATAGGTCTGTCTTAGAGATAGTGAAACCAAGATTCTCCTTGGAGGCTAGGATTACATACTCTGTCTTACATGCTTTGGGCATGTTGCCAGGAGGGGCCGATCCTTGGAGAAGGACATCATGCTTGGTAGGGTGGAGTTGCAGCACAGGAGAGGAAGACCCCAGAAGAGATGTATTGATAGTGACTAGAACAATGGGAGTAGGAACGTTGGAGTCAGTGAGACTGGCTCAGGACAGGGTATGTGACTCTACAGCACAAAACAACAATAATGAAAATTAGACTATACTCTGAATTATACCTCAACATAAAGAAAAGGGAAATACTTATAATTGGACAAGTAAGCAACATTGTGGTAAGTGAGGGGCCGGAAAGATTGGCATTATCAAGGGTTTTGACGTTGTAATATTATTTCTTTAGGTGCAAAATCAATGCCCATGTAAACATCAGCCAAGAAATCAAATAATGTTAACCACACTGGGCAAGTCTGCTACACAAGACCTCCTTAAAGTGTTTTGAAACAAAAATGTAGGAGAAAAAAAAGTCATTTTGAGGACTAAGGTGCTGATCCAAGCAACAGTCACCATATATATGTGTGAATTGGACAAAGAATAAGAAAGGTGGAGGAAGAAAGAATTGGTGCATTTGAATTAGGATATTGGCAAAGAATAGTAAATATATCACAATCTGCCAAAAGAACAAACTAATCTGTCTTGGAAGCAGGATAACAAGATTACATCTCATAAACTTCAGATGTGTCTTCAGAAGGCATCAGTCCCTGTAGGCGGAAGAGGGTCAGTGAAAAAAAGCAGCCCCTCAACAAGATAGACTGGCAGTGGAAACAACAATGGGCTACAACAAATCAATCATGCTTCTTTATGTTGTACACAGGGTCTCAATGAATCGAAACTAGCAAGACAACAAGAGATCTATGAGTCCTTCTACATAATGTAGACTAAATTTTATTAACTATCATTACTTCATGCAATCAAGATGCATTGATAATAATGGGTGACTGGAATGTAAAAGTTGGGAACAGAGAAGAAGAATCAGTAGTTGGAAAACATGGGCTTGGTGACAGAAATGAAGCTGGAGATAGAATGATTGAATTTT
>NW_006399820.1:8952438-9013299 GCF_000299155.1 Elephantulus edwardii | reverse complement strand
TGATTCAGTGACTTGGGCAATCAGGATGGGTGTGTCTGAGGCAATGCGATTGGCACAGGATAGAGCAGGGTTTAGGGCTGTTGTACATAGGGTCATTATGAGTCGCAAACGACTCGACGGCACATAACAACAACAACAGTATCATTACTTCACCTTACTTGGATCCACAATCTGTACACTTTGTTAGCAACAATGAGGAGATCAGGAGACATATTGCACTGGGAATGTTGTGGTCAGGAACCTCTACATGTAACTGTGGAGCAGTGATGTTTGAGGACTAAGGTGCACCTGATTCAGCCCACGGTCTTTAAAATCACTTCGGATGCTGTTGAAAGCTAGACCATAAATAAGAATAACAGAAGAATTCAGGCCTTTGAATATGTTTGATTTTGGAGAAGATTACTGAATGTCCTATGGACTGCCAAAAGGACAGATATGTCTTAGAGAAGGTGCAGCCAAAGTGTTCCTCTGAGGCAAGGATGGTGAAGCTTCATCTTCACGTACTTTGGACATGTTGCTAGGAATGGCTGTTCCTTGGAGAAGGACATTGTGCTTTAAAAAGTGAGGGGATTGTGAAAGAGAGGAAAACCCTCAATCAGGTAGATTGACACAGTGACCACAGCAATGGACTTGAATGTGTCAGAGATTGTGAGGATGTCATAAGATAGGACAGGCTTCAGATATGTTATTCATAAGAGTCACTATGAGTCCTAAGTGACAGCATCTAACAACCGCAGTAATAACCATAATTGATACATGTTTTAGTTACCCTACTTTCTACACAATTCTGTGATGTGATAATCATTTATTTACAATAATTTATATTTTTTGTGATTGAATGAGTTGTTGACTATCGAGCTAATAAAACAGGTTGTTTTCAGTTTTGTTTTTTTTAATTTACTGTCCAGGTCCTGTACTCTCCAAGTAGTATGATAAAGTCATTTTGAAGTTTAAAATGTTAAAGGGGAAAGAAAACCACCCCTCTTCACCATTATAAGTTCTCTGAGTGGTACAAATGGCTAACTCTCTTGACTATTAAATTAAAGGTCAGTGGTGCTAGTCTATGTAGAGGATTTTGGAGCAGGGGGGGGGGTACCTAGTGGTCTACTTCTGAAAAAAAAAAATGAACCATTGATTGAAAATCATCTGGAGATACACTCCACCACATATGAGTCTGCTGTGAGTTGAAAATAACTGAATGACGACGGCTTTTAACTAATTCACCATTATAAATGCATGACATGCTATCAACCTTTGACTAAAACCATCCTCTGAGGTTTCTTCCTCTGTTGGATCTGGCTGAAAGCAGAGAATACCAGAAGGATGTCTATTTGTGTTTTATTGACTATGCAAAGACGATGAAGGAGATGACCCTCAGTGGAATGGATTGGTATAGTGACTGCAACTGTGGGTTTCAGTGTGTCAGAGATGATGAGGATGGCACAGGATAGAACAAGGTTCAGGTTGGTTAGACATAGGACCACTATGAGTCATACTTGACTTGAGAGCACTTAACAACAACCCCATAGGATTGTTTCCAAGATGAAATAAAGTCATTCATTCCTTTAATCACAAAAGTGGTGGTGGTAACCACAGTGCATCAACTTGATTAGTAATCATGGTGGTAGGATGTTCTCCATCTGTTGCTTGAAACTTTTTTTAAAGGACCAGTTGTAATTGTCTGATGTTTCAGCAGTTTCTAGAAAGCCTCAGAAGGTAACTGCCTATGCAAAACATAAAAAAATGGTTAAGGAAACTAGAGTTAACATTTTAATGTTAAAGCTTTACCCCAGTCAGTACCTTTTGCTTAGGTGTAAATGAGATGGAGTGATTCAGTCACTGGCGCAATGGGGTAGGTGTGTCAGAGACAATAAGGGTGGCATGAGTAGAGCAGCGTTTAGGGCTCTTGTACATAGGGCTGTGATGAGTCGCAAGTGACTTGATGGCATATAACAACAACAGCAACAAGTCACACTTGGAGTTATGAAGTTTCTTTTATTATATCTTATTCAACTTGTACATCCCTTTAAGAAAAAGGAGTTTTGACATCTTTTGAAGACTTGTTTTGTCCTCTGGTTTTAATCATGTGGAAAGGGAGAAACTTTCCATAGGTCTGATTTTTGTTTTCCCTGATTCTCATGTCTGAATAGTGAAGCCAGTGAATCCCCATCTTTTTGAAGTCAATGTAAAGATCTGACTGAAGATGGGATATATTGATTTCTAATAGAGCTCACTTGGTCTTCATTTTGGCATTAGCAGTTCTCTTTTTGGTATGCCATTATCTAAATATAAAGCAGAATGACCTCGGAGGCTATTTTTGTGAAAATGTTTTCATTCCTTTCCTTTTTTTCTCAATTAACAAATAGTGATAATAGACACTCTTCTTTTGTTTCCCATCTATTTTCAGAAATTATCTGTAGTTATTACAGCACTTCTTTTTTTCTTGAGCAGCTTGTGTTTTCCTTCAGGTATAAGATAAAATAGCAAAGAGATGCTGCAGCCTTGCATACTGCAGTTACACTGGGCTGGGAGATTGGATATCTGTCTGTCATAGTAGCCTCCAGCTTCTTACTGTCATTCTCTTCACCTAAGACTTGGAAACAATGAAGATGCATATGAAAATGAAAGTAATTGCTAAAGCTACTATTTGTTATGGAGATACTTAAAAAGAAACCAACTAATCTTTTTGGGCCCTCAGAATAAATAATATAAATCTTTTGAGAAATATCTCCCAGATAGTCTGATTCTATTTAGTTAGTTTCAGTAACTTCTCAAAGCATGACGATATAATTATAAAAATATAATTTTTAAAGAATTGTTTTCTCTTTGAGGGGTACAAATGGTTAACCTGCTCAAAGGCTAACCAGGGAGTAGAAGGTAGGTGTTCACCCATGAGCACCTTCAAAGGGAGACTTGGTTATTAGCTATTGAAGGAGCATAGTTCTGCTCTGATAAACATAGGGTTGTCATCTGACTCCATGATGATTAGTACTAATCGGTCACTTATTCATTCAACAAGTACTTATTGAGACCCTTCTCTGAGTTAGTCCTTGTTCTAGATACCAGAAATTTCACAGCAAGTAAAAAAGCCAAAATTCTGATTTCTTGGACTATGTAAAACTTTCATCTAGATGATGTATTTCTCTTAAAAGTCTTCAACATAATCAGCCTACTTACATGAAATCAGTATTTTTGCCCTCGGGTAGTAGCATCCATATGTACTGTTCCTAAAGTCCACACTGTCCTGTAAGCTGTTTAGTCACCGAGATTTGTTTATTATTATGATTCTGGTATGTTAATGACAAAGTACCCATTTGCAGATAACTGTTTAATCTGTAATTAAAATCTGGCAGCTCCCTTTAAAATAAAGACAGCTAAAATGCATAGTCACTGGCCTGGTGGATTGAATATTCAATTGCACACCATTAAGAAAGGACCATCCAATTTATCACTTTTAATGAATCTTTCACCCTGGGCCCACTGTAAGCCCTTGATGGTATTCTTGTCATCCCATCCATATGCTCCTAGAAGCATCAACTGTGCTTGGGCCTGTGCATGCCTTAGTACAAAATGAAAAAGAAAAAGAAAAAAAAAACCTGTAGGTTTTGATCACATATAAGCAAATTTTAAAAATCACCATCATTACCATAGCCTCATTAAATTGATGGACTCCTGACCATATCCTCATGTTTACTTAGCAATCTGAAATTCATGTATGCAAAGGGAATTCTTCTTCTCCTTTTAAAAGAAGAATGATAAATATTTATACAGCCTTAACTCTTTCAGGCAGGCCTAGGATCATGTTTTAGAAACGACAAGAAGCTGCCCGGCTTTATTTCCAGGATCATTCATCTTCCTTCCAGTAGCTTCTAGAAAAATGAATTGCAGATTTATCAATATTGGAAAAACTTCTTCCTCTCCTTAATAAAGCATTAAGTATGCTCTACCTTACTTCTCTGAAATCCTTTTGAGTCTTGGTTTCAAAAAGGGAAGAAATGAATGTTTCTGCTTCTTAGCAAGCATCTCTGAGCTCCTCAGGACAGACAGCAGCATGTCCACCAGGGATGCTGACCTGTATCCTTAAGCCCCAGTTCTAGTTCCTTGTATAGCCTTCTGCTCATTTAGCCTGCTTGGCAGTAGCTTAGGCCCTAAATAAGTGTTCAACTATCCAGGGCATGTGACTTTTTAAAAGTATTCCTGATAGAGCAGCAGCTGGATAGACCTCTAAGATAGTCATCTTCTGCATAAAGTTTTATTTTTTGTCCTGATCACTTGACTAAAATCACCTGGTAGTAATGTTGAGATCATGAATGTGCTTCAGTGCACAGAGCTATATATTCTTTTTTTTTTACTAATTTACACAGTTCTAATACACATTCTAACAAATTATTTCAATTCCCCTCACCCCCCGCCACCCATGAAATTGTACAACCCAATGATTAATCCCCCCTTCCCCCTGCACATCCACATCCCTCTGCTTCCAGCATGGGACTGAGTTCATTCACTCAGCATAATGCTCTCCAGTCCCTCCCAAGTTAGGTAGTACTTTACAAAGGTATTGCTCCTGCATGCTGCATAGTATTCCATTGTGTGAATGTACCATAATTTCTCAATCCATTCATTTGTGGTTGGACGTTTGGGCTATTTCCATGTTTTTATACCAAGAAGAAGATTAATGAAAAGTTGGAAATTTGCTTAAATATGAACTCTCCTGGGGTAACTACTGAGGAGAGGCCCAACTATCTACTGCCAAAATATCAGCCTCTGAAAACGCTGGAGCATGAAGAAGACAGGAATAGATTATTCTCTAAATGTATTAAATTTTAAAAAAGCCTAAAATGAACATCCAAAATATGGACTGCTTTTGGTAAGAGAATTCTTTCATTCCCTCTCCTATCACCTGAAAAACAGCAGCAAAAACAAACCTCAGCATACTTAAGAGTAATAAATAGCATAGGTTGTCAACTCAAAACTTACTGCTGTAGAATTAGAACTGACTCGTGGCTGGCCTCCAGAGCCTTTTTAGAGGCTGTAAAATCACACAGGAGGAGATTCCCCATCTTTGTCCCATGGAGCTGCTGGTGGATTTGAAGTTCCGGATTGACAGTGCAGCTCTCTACCTGCTAGGCAAACAGTTCCTTTGGGAGTCAGTAGAAATTTTAGTATTGCTTCCCATCTGTCAGTGGAGGCTTGCATGTTGTTGCTATAATGCTGGAAAAGAGCTCTGATGGCTTAGTTGCAAGGAATTATACTGCTAACTCTGTGGTGGTGGTGGTTGATGGCCTTGAAATCGAGCACGATTCATAGTGACCCTTACGAACAAAAGGCCTGAAGCCCCTCTACAAGTATTCACATGCATCAAAGTTCATAGACTTTCCAGAGGCAAGTTGTTTAGGAAGTGGATGCCACTTCTGCTTCCAAACCTGTCACAGAATGTTATTGGTTGAGTCACCTGCAATGCATAGCGACCCTATGTACAGCAGCGCTGAACCCTTCCCTGTCCTGAGCCAGTCTCACTAATTGTGACACGGCAGCCCCCATTGCCCCAGTTACTGTATCAATCCATCTCATCCGGGGTCTCCTCCTCCTGTGCTGTCCCTCCACCCTTCCATGTACTCTGTGGTACATGGTTCAAATCCAGTAGCTGCTCTGCAGGAGAAAGTTGGGCAGTTTCTTTTGGTGCCTCTGAAAACCTGCTGTTGGCTAAGCTGTGAGTTATCTTGGATTCAGTGGTATTCAGCAGTTACTGCTGTAGGGAGCTCTGGTGGCTTAGCCCATAGTGAGGTGCTGCTAGCCCAAAGGGGGCTTTTCTCCAGTGGATTGAACCCATCAGGTGCTCCATGTGAGACAGATCAGCAGTCTCCTCCCATGTGATGTACAGCTTCAGAAACCCCACTGGAGAGTCAGCTAGGAGTCAAAACCAACTAAAGAAAGAGAGAGAATCATTGACTGGCAATTAATTAAAGTAGGGAATGGTTGTCAAAGAGTAATTGATCCAAAGAAATATAATAATCATGATAATTCCTTACACTTTCATACTACTTCCTGACCAAACTGTGGGTTTGAATAGTCAATATGCCAAAAAAAGAACCATATCATGACATGATCTGTTACACAGGAGAAATAGAGCAAATTATGGGATAACATAAAACACTCTACCTGCAGCGAATGAGGGAGGGAGGCCACCCTTGAATGATCACATGACCAAATCATGTTCACCAAATTGGGAAGACCTTTGAGGGTTTGAGTGAGGGTCCAAGTTTCATTTTAACTGTGTACTGCCACGTGCAAAGTGTGTACAGTATGAAAATGCCTCCCCCCAGGTCTCCAGTCTATCATTTTAATGATCTGAATATCCTCAAGGTCTCTCAGCTCCTGCAAGGCATTAACTCTACAGTGGTTTGGAAATCCAGACATACTAAATAGGTTCAGTAGATTTCCCAGCCAGTAGGGAGAGTTGGCTGGGTTTCTGCTATTCAGTGTCTGAAATGATTACAGCCATTCCCTGTCTGCCTCTGTGACAAACAGCTTTTTCCTGTAGCAACGCACAGACATGGCCGCATTCGTGCTTTAGGTTGACTGTGTAATATTGTGTTTGGCAGGAGAGGCCATTTTTAAAAGCTATCAAAGCCGCCCTCATAACTAGATTCCCTTTCGAAAGGTGTTACTCTTGGGGGGGGGCGGGGTCTCCAAACTGGCAATTGTTTGGATTAAAAACTGCACCCTTTTCCCTTCTCATCCAGTTCTTTCCCCAAAGTAGATTGATGTGGAAAAGTACTGATGGTCTACAGAAGATTACTAGACGCCTCCATGTTCCTCAGTAGCCTCCCTTACAATAAAACATACGTATTTTGTTCCTGGCTTACGTGGAAAATTATTCTTGGTTTAAATGCATAAACAACTACCCACATGCACACCTGCAACCTCAATTTCCTGTGCTGAACTCCATATATTTTCCCACTTGCCTGAAATCAAGAGGAAATAGAGAAAGAGGCCAAAGTTGAACCTAAACCTACACTGAAATAATTTGAGATTGCACTCTCGCGCTCGCGCTCTTTCTCTCTCTCTCTCTCTCTCTCTGTGTGTGTGTGTGTGTGTGTGTGGACATGCACACAGCTAATTGCTGGTTGCAACCAAATTTGGTAGATTATCAGTATAGTTTCATTACATCTGGGAGCAACTGAACAGTATTAAAAAAGGAAAGCAGAGTAGGTGAAGAGAAGCAAATAGGGCCACTTCCTTGAAATAAAGACATTACGGGAGGCAGGGAGCTAGAAGCTGCTTTTATGGACATTTCTTAATATTATATCCCTATAAACTACATAGCAGGACTTGTATGTCCTTGAAGAAGCTACATTTTTTCGCAGCAGGAGAGGAAATGGGAATAAAGCTTGGAGTTGCAGGTGCACAATAACGCAAATGGGCTTCTTCCCAGCAGCCTGGATGCCTGGCTTGGAGCAGGAACTTGTGGACTCTGGGGTCCCTGCAGCTAAGCCTAGATGGAGGGGAGGCGGGGCTGAGGGAGGTGGGATGAGAATAATTGTTATTCGTCTCCTTTAATGAGATGTATTGCCCACTGCTCAAAGATTGTGGCAGCATCTTTTGTTATGCTAATTAGACACCATTAGCGCTGAGCTGTCTTTGATTTCTGCTTAATCCCTCTCTGCTTCCCCAGCCTCTGTCCTGGCTGGCAAATGGGTGGAAGATGGCGGGTGTTCTGGCTCTGTTATTTATTGCTCACGTGTATGCTGAGGTTTGGTTTGGGTTTTTTTTTGGGGGGGTGGGGGGTGCTGTTATTGTGTTTTCAGGTGATAAAATAGAGAATGGAAGATTTCCCTTACTGAAAGTAGTCCATATTTTGGACGTTCATGTAGGGCTCTTTTTTAATTATATTCCATTCCTGCTTCTTAAGCGTCCACATCATTGTTGTCTGGTTGCCTCTGCAGCCACACAGGATGGGAAATGATGAGCTGGGAAACGTAGATGCTCTCTCCTGGTGATTGAGTTGATCCTGATTTAAGCTTTTGGGAAGATTGTGAGCAACCAGAAGAACGGAGGCAAGCATGATTTAAAAATCAAAAAGAACGTTAGCAATTTCAAATTCCTGCCTCTTCCGTGTGTGGATTTCTATACATTCTTCCCTAAAATTAAAATTTCTATTCTCATTACTATTCCAATTAAGAGTGTGGTTAAAGAAAAAAACCAAAAATTGGAAAGTGACCAATGTACTCATTTAGATAGAACTGGGGCATTTCTATAGAGTCCTTGAAATATCCTAATGTTTTAGGACAGCCTTATCCAGTATAAATATAAAATAAGACACAGATGTTATTTCAGATTTTCTGGTGGCTCCATTAAAAGTGTGAAAAGAGACACGTAAAATTAATTTTAATAATAAATTTTATGTAAGTCATTCTTTCAAAAGAATTATCACCTCAACATGTAATCACCATAAAATTATTAATGAGGTGTTTTACATAGTAATTGAGGCTCAAGAAAAATTGATACTATTGAACTGTTTGTTGTGTGTGCATACACACACACATATAGATCATTAGGGCTCCCTTAAATATATGTTATTAATATATTTCATTATTCTGTTAGCACAGAGTGCAGAAATTCTATTTCATTATTCTATTAGCACAGAGTGCAAACATTTTCGAACAAAATCGTTAGTATCAGATGCAAGCAAGATTCTGCTGAAAATTATCCAAAAAGGACTGGAAAAGCATTATCAGCAGAGAACTGCCGGAAGTGCAGCCTGGGTGTAGAAGAGGCCATAGTACTAGGAATATTATAGCTAATGTTAGATGGATTTTAGCTGAAAGCAGAGAGCACCAGAGTAATGTCTATCAGTGTTTGATTGACTATGCAAAGACATTTAACTGTGTGGATCACAACAAACTATGGCTGACTGAGAAGAATGGGAATCTCAGAACATTTGATAGTGCTCATGCAAAACCTTTGACCAGGAAGCAGTTCTCCGAACAGAGTAGGGAAACATTGCATGGTTCAAAGTTGGGAAGGGTGTATGTCAGGGATGTGTCCTATCTACATACTTTTTTCAGTCTATATGTGGAACAGATCATCCAGAAGGCTGGACTCTATGAAGAAGAATGTGAAATCAGGATTGGAGGAACAGTCACTAACAACCTGTGTTATACAAATGACACAGCCTTGTTTGCTGAAAGTGAAGTGGACCTGAAGTGCTTGCTGCAGAGATCAACATTAAGATACCAAAGATTCTCACCTCTGGACCAGTTGGCAGCGTCGTGATAGACAGTGAAGAGACTGAAATTGTTAACAGCTCAGTTTGTTTGGCTCCATAGTCAACACTATTGATTCCAGCAGCCAGGAAATCAAAAGACAAATTGCATTGGAAAAGTCTGCTGTCAGAGACCTACCAAAGGCACTGAAGAGCAATGATGTCAGTCTGGAGACTATGGTGCCCCTGATTTAGGCCAAGGTCTTTGCAATTATTTGCTATGCATTAGAAAGCTGAACAATGACGAGGGATGATAGAAGGAGACTTGATGCCTTTGAGCTGTGGTACTGGAGAAGAGTACTGAATATACCATGGACTGCTAAGAGAACAAACAGGTTCATCTTAGAGAAAAGGTGAAACCAGGCTGCTCCTTGGAGCAAGCGTTCTGAGAATTCATCTGACATACTTTGAACATGTTGCAAGAAGAGACCAGTCCTTGGAGAGGCACATCATGCTTGGGAGGGTGGAGGGACAGCACAAGAGAGGAAGATCCTTGATGAGATGGATTGATTCAGTGACTGAGATAATCAGCATATGTGTGTCAGAGACAGTAAGATTGACACAGGATAGAGCAGGTATAGGGCTGTTGTACATAGGATTGCTGTGAGTTGCAGGTGACTCAAAGGCACATAGCAATAACATTATCAAACAGTAAAAAATAGTATTTTCTTTTCCAGAATAAAATATTAATAAATTTTATTATATTATTATTAAGCTACTATCTTTAATTGTTATTGTTTGTTATTGTTGTTATTTTTATTGTTATTGTTATGTACCCTGGAATTGGAATCAATTCATAACTGACCTCCCAAAGGGTTTTCAGAGGCTTAAATTGTGTGTCAAAGAGATTGCCCATCTTTCTCCTCCAGAGCAGCTGGTGAATTTTTACCACATGCTTTCAGCTTGACAGTCCAACTCCTTACCACTAGGTCACTAGAGCTCCCTTGAATCATGGTATTGGTGAAAAATATTGAGTATATTTTAGAATTCCAAAAGAAGAATCAGTCTACGGCCATACCACCCTGAATGCACCCGATCAAAAATTTAAAAAAAAAAAAAGATTAATCAAATCAGTCTAGCAGAAAGTGCAGCCAAGGTACTCCTTGGAGGCAAGGATGGTGGAACTTTGTCTCAAGTAATTTAGGCATGTTATAAAGAAAGGCCAGTCCTTGGTAAAATAAGAGGTCCGTGAAAGGGGAAGAACCTTATGGGAGGAGACTGACAGTGATTACAGAGGTGGACTTGAAGGTAGTGGAGATTGTGAGGATGGTGTGGGACAGGGTGAGGTTTTCCCCTCTGTTTCAGAGGATACACACCCACACACTCATTGCGATTGAGTCAGAACCAACTGACAGCTGACCCTCCAGGATTTTCTGAGGCTGTAAATAGCACAGGAGGAGATTGTGTGTCTTTCTCTCTCAGGGCAGCTGGCTGATTCAAACCACTTGCTTTTGAGCTGACAATACATCTCCCGATCCACTAGACCACCGGAACTCCCTCTGTTGGTCCTAAGGCCATAAGTCATAGTTCATAAGTCATAGTCAACTTGGTGGCATCTAACAGCAACAGTGGCAGTAGGGTTTGCTATAAAGAGTCCTGGTGACAGAGCGCATCATTACATGTTGGGTTGCTAATGGAAGGTCAGTAGTTTGAATCCAGGAGTTCCTACTTTACATAAAAAAGATGAGCAGTCTCCTTCCAGAAAGATTTTCAGCTTCCGGAACCTTATGGGTGGGTCACTGTGAATTGAAATCTAACTTTCTGGCAGTCAGTATGGGCCACTGTACAGGACAATGTAGTTTTAAGTGAATTCTGTAATTTGCCACTTGCCTTGAGGGTGGAATAGGAAGACTTAGAGGGGAAAATCCACATTAAATTATGGGTTAAATGTTAAAAACTGTGTGATCTTGACCGAAGAACTTAATTGCTTAAGGGTCTTGATTTTCTCATCTGTGTAATCAAGTGTTTGGGCTACATGATCTATTAATTCCTCCCCTTCTCCCCACCTCACCTGCAAATTCATTACTGGAGGGGGAAAAAAAGAGTTTAGAGGACAAGTAAGCTAGAATTTATCCATCCTCTCAAATGTTATTTAGTTCTTAGGCCATGGAGAAAATTGGAAAGTATCATTATATCAGAGCCACACTTCTTCTGCACAACCTCTAACTGTCTGAATCTGTAATGCTGTTTTGGTAGCATTCGATCTTGTAGGAGGCTGAGGTGCCTGACACTAAACAGTCATTCATCCCTCGGTACTTTTGGAATGAGGTTCTGACGTATGTGGTGAGGGGCTTTGGTTAAGTAATTATTGCGCAGATTACTAGATTGTGTAAACACCAACATGTTCTCTCAAACTCAGCTATTTTTGTAAACTCAAGTGCAGTCAACACTCAGGTATAGTTCCCTGATACTAGGAACAAATCTGGTAAGCATTTGTCAAGTAACTAACCATTTGTTGTAGAGAATTTTTTCAACCAGTTCAATAAAACATTGTTGGTTTTTTCTCTCAACCCAGAGATGAAAACAGCTTTGTGTTAAGAGTGAGATTGTTTTACTCCACCGGGAAGAATCTGCCTCAAGTTGTCCTTCTCCAGTTGAGATACACTCTTGGTTAGGGGAAAAAACCGGCTGTGAACTGAAGAAAACAAGTGAGAAGAGGGTGTTTATAGAAGAAATGCCATAATCCGATCTGATTCAGCACTACTGGCTTAGGTCTGCTCTTAGGATGTTGCATCATTGCTCTGTGAGAAAGCTCTTTGAAAAAGCCAAATTCCTTTCTGGTTTTTCTTAAGATTTAAAATACTTCTGAAATATGAAATAATAGAGCCAATAAGTTACTCATATGAGGACCACGGAGGTTCAGTACTGAAGTCCTGGCCCCCACACAGTGGCGGGGGTTTTATAACTGATTGCGATTCTTCATTCATAGACCTGTGTGTGTGTTGTATGTGCTGTAGTAGTGCTTGCTGTGTTGCTACGAAGCTGAGCAGGTCTTGATGGAGTGTTCTGACTGAGAAGGAGAAGGAAGAAAGGCCTGGAAATCTGCTTCAAAGATCAGCCAATAGGAAACCCTGTGAAGAAACAGTACAAGCAGTCCCCAGGTTACAAATTAAATCTGTTCTTAAATCTATCTTTCGGTCAACTGTGTATCAAAAACAGAGTAGCTATGTACAGTTAGTCACATGTTTGTCTTAGTATGTAATATACCTTTTTTATATGCATTTAAAAAAATAATAAGAGAACTTCCAGATGCACTAAAGTATCTTCAGTATAATATAGTAATAGCACTAATATTTTTTTTGATGCACATAAAAAAGTGATCTTCCTTTGTTAATTCAGACATTTGTATAAATGGTACTCATTGTCCAAATGGAGCTCAGGTGGCCTCGTGGTAAGGAGCTACACTGCCAACTTGAAGGCGAGTGGTTTGAATCTACCAGCTGCTCCACAGGAAAAGATGGGCAGACTCTTCTCTTGAGATTTACTGCCTCTGAAAACACACTGGAGGATCATTGGGTCAGTTCTGACTCAATAGTAGATAACAACATTGTAAAAATAAACCTTAATTTTTAAAACGTTATGAACTTTCTGTGCTTTGTAGCTAAGGGGTTATATATAAGGCAGGTATTTGGGACTGTGTAGAGGCCAATCTACAATGGATCACAGGATGATTCAGGACACATTGTCCTTCCAAGGCACCACCATGCCCAAGAGGTCAGCTCCAGGGCAGCTAAGAGAAACAGTAGCATAAATACTTAAGGCAATGAATAGGTAATCACTCACCACCTGCAAGTCACATTGGTTTTGACTTCTAAGGACCTCCCACCAGATTTTCAAAGCTGTGAATCTCAACAGAGAACACTGCTCATCTTTCTCTCATGGAGCCACAGGTAGATTCAAACAACGTACTCTGAGTTAGTGGTACAATTTACAGTGCACTACACAACTGGAGCCCCCTAATTAATAGATAAACTTAGCGGCCTAGTGGGTAAGGACTTTGGTTTCTAAAAGAAAGGCAAGTGGTTTAAATCACCAGCTGCCCCATGAGAGAAAGATGGGAAATCTCCTCGCATGTGATTTACAGCCTCTGAAAACCCACAAGGGGATCAGCTTTGAATTGGTTCCAACTCCATGATATATTACAACAACAACAATATATTAAATGCCAACAAAATTCTTTTGAACTGAATTAGCAATGCCCATAAACATCTAATATGTTGTTGTTGGAATGTTTCATGAGTTGAAACAAATTGATCGCTCACCCGCCAGTGGACAACCGCATGGCCAACTTACTGAAAGAGATCTCTACTCATTTACATTCCAAAGAAAGATGATCTGACAGAGTGTGGAAATTATGGAACAATATCATTAATATCCCGTGCAAACACGTTTCTGCTGAAAAACTGAACAGCACATCAATAGATAACTGCCAGATGTGCAGGCTGAGTTTAGAAGAGGCCATGGTATTAGGGATATTCTTAGCTGAAAGCAGAGAGCACCAGAGGAATGCCTATCTGTGTTTCATTGACTGTGGAAAGGCATTTGACTGTGTATATCACAACAAACTGTGGCTGACTGTGAGAAGAATGGGAATCCCAAAACACTTGATAATGTTCATGCAAAACTTATACTTGGACCAGGAAGCCGTCTTCAGAACAGAGCAAGGAGACACTGCATGGTCAAAATCAGGAAGGGTGTACACCAGGGATATATCCTATCTCCTTACTTCTTCAGTCTGTATGTGGAACAGATTATCCAGGAGGCTGGGCTCTATGACGAGGGATGTGGCATCAAGATTGGAGGAACACTCATCAACAACCTGCGTTACAAAAATGACACAACCTTGTTTGCTGAAATTGAGAAGGACCTGAAGTGCTTGCTGCAGAAGGTCAAGGACTGCAGCCTTAAATATGGATGGAAGCTCAACATCAAGAATACAAAGATTCTCACCACTGGCTGATTGGCAGCATCATGATAGTGAAGAGATTGAGACTGTTAACAGCTTTAGTTCACTTGGCTCCACAATCAACACTCTGGGTACCAGTAGCCAGGAAAACAAAAGACAAATTTTATTTGGAAAGCGTGCTGTCAATGACATCTATAGCGTACTGAAGGGCAACGATGTCAGTCTGGAAAATAAGCTACACCTGATGCAGGCCATGGTCTTGGCAATTACTTGCTATGCATCAGAAAGCTGGACAATGACTAGGGATGATAGAAGGAGAGTTATGCCTTTTAGCTGTGGTACTGGAGAAGAGTCATGGATTCCTAGGAGAATAAACAAATGCATCTTAGACAGGGTGAAATCAGGCTACTCCTTGGAGGCAAGGATTCTGAAGCTTCATCTGACATACTTTGGGCATGTTGCAAGGAGGGACCAGTCCTTAGAGAAAGACATCCCGCTTGGGAGGGTGAAGGGACAGCAGAAGAGAGGAAGACCCTGAATCAAATGGATTAACTAAGTCACTGGGATAAGCGGGAAGTGTGTCAAAGACGATGAGATTGGCTCAGGACAGAACAGAGTTCAGAGCTGTTATACATAACATATGAGTTGCAAGTGACTTGACGGCTCGTTAACAACAACAGCAGTGAATAAATTTAGCAATATTAGCAAGTATAGCTTTATTTCTTATTTTATTATTTTCTCTTGAATAGATTTGATTTAATACTATTAAGAAATGTAGCTAAAGCATTTACACTAAGGATAATTTTATTATTTTTTAAAAAATCAAGTAGAATGTATTTTCTGCCATTATTTAATAACTACTTACAAGTCCAGTCTCTAGAAGATTAAAAAAAAAAAAATAAAAAAACCCAAAACCTGCCTACCATCTTCTCTCAAAAATCCTTAACTAGACCATACACTGCTGGGTAATATGCTCTCATCTTATTTTCCATCATCCCTGTGTCTTGACCCTGTCCACTGCAGGCTGGCATTGTAGATTAAAGACAATATGCCATTTTAATGTTATTGCTGTTGTCACTGTTAACTGTTCTTCACATAAGTATGCCTCATTCTTTAACCCCAGCTTCTGCAGGGCCAGAAAGCAGAGATGTGCATAAACAGTCGGGAAAATGACTGTGTACCTCAGCGACCCAGCATCACACACACGGCCTGCCTGTGGTGAAGGAGGAATCAAAATGGAAAGGTTATCATTTTCATTAGTGTGGAAAGAACAAGACCATACTTTTCTCCAAGTGTAATTACAGTGGTCCACTGGCAACATTACAGTGTGGTAATTAGTGTAGAGGTGTATGTGAGGGCAGGCTTTGTACAGACATTAGAAATATTATTTCAGAGTTGAAGGCCACAGCCTTGTGTTTAACATGTTCCAGGCACCTTAGGAGTGGGGAAAAGACTTAATTTGAATGGAGCTAAAGAAAGACGTTTGACATTTCCCAGAGTCATACATTAAAAAACCAGTCAGGTAGAAAGATTGTATTTTATTATCTACAATTAAAGAAAAGGCGTGGGGGGAAGCCTAACTCACAATTAGCATGCTAGAATATTTTGTAGAATAAACAGAGATAAAATTCAAGTTTACTAGGAGTGTGATGTAAACAATGAGGAAAGCCTTTGATATGTGTGTTTTCATCTTTGTTCTTTTATTCTTTTCCTGCAGTGATTATTGACTTAGACAGACAAATTAATGTTAGAAAAGGAAGTGAAATAATTTTACTACCATCTTATAACTGCTATCTAGGAATAAATGTTTATCTGACACAGGTCTTCAAATGTATGTCTATCCTTTGTGTTTTGGGTTTGTTTTTTTTTTTTTTAATATCCTGAGCAGTTACGTTAAAATAGTGAACTCTTTCTTACCCAACGTTTCAGAGTAGAAATGCAAATGAAATTATTTTCCAAAGCTACATCTCAGGATTTCTGTTTGAGAAATACAGACACAAGGGAGGAAAATTAGTAAAAAGAAAAGTAAACTTTACATTAATTCCATATAGAAAGTAAAATGTAAATTGAAGAGAAACGTTTTGTCTCTTCTAGTCTAAAGAAGACTTATATAGGTAAAATTTCTTTTTTTAAAAAATAATTTTATTTATTCATTCATTCATTCATTCATTCTTTTTTAATGTGTGTACCATCGAATTGGATCTGACTGGTACAGGAGGCGGTTGTTGTTCCTTCTTCAGCAGAGCATCTGGTGGATTTGAGCCGCACATCTCTGGGATCGCAGTGCAGTTTCCTGCCACTAGGCCACCAGAGCTCACCTATAGGTAACATTTCTTAATGGAATAAAAATATTGGCTCAAATGCCCTAATGCCTTTGTTTAGTGTGGGTTATGTCTACCCGTTGTCTTCAATCAGGTTGTTTGGGTTTTAATTTTTTATTTTTCTCTTTAAATCCTTATATAATCATGTAGAATATTGCATGTTTTACAACAAATAGGGAAATAGCATGCACTTGAATGAGCATTCATTCAGCAACTCAGTTCTGCTGGAAACCACTGCTTTTTAAATGCAAGTGTGTATTTTATGTATGTTCCGTGACCATATGGTTAGAACTGATGTTTCTCACAACTTGAGGCACTTGGGAAATTGTAAGCATGGATGGGACACAAATAGCACAGCTAGCTGATTATGTAACGTGCTGAAAACCCTACCCCCCCCCAAATCGAATTTTAAAAAGATTGCTTTTTGTTTGCCACAGATGTTTCTCTACTCAAGGAAAAGCCAGGCTGCAGAATTAGATCCAAGATATTGTAAGTTGTCTACAGCTAGCAATTAAACAGAAGGCCTCCAGAAGTGAGCCTGGTTCAGCGATTTCTTTTTCATCTCTGTACACTGCCACTAGGCCCTGTACTGCTTCTTGCTGGACCTTGCTGTCTTCCTTGGAAGATGAGAGGGTTTGATAAGCACTCTTCAATTTCTAACCTTTGTCTGGCTAGAGGAGCGGTGATTGTAGTTCCTTGCTCTTTGGCAAAGAGATGGAAGATATTTTCTCCTATCTTTTCAACAAGGTGTAGGAAATTGTGCCACATTCTGTCTGTATTGATTGTTGCTGTCAAACTGAATCCAATTCATGACAACTCCATGGTCTTTTCAAGTAATTGCTCTGCATCTGTCATCCTGTGACTAAAGATGACCGAAGAACAATCAATGCCTTTGAGTTGTGGCACTGGAGAAAAGTACTTAATATCTCATAGACTGTCAAACAAATAATGAAATATGTTCTGGAGAAGGTGCAACCCTGGTGCTTCTTGGAGGCAAGGATGATGAAGCTTTGTCTCACTTGTTTTGGGTATATTGTTAGGGGAGACCAGTCCTTAGAAAAGGATTTCATGCTTGGGAAGGTGGACAGTCATCAAAAGAGGAGAAGACCACCAGCAAGATGGATGGACTGACGCAGTGACTGTAGCACTGGGCTCAAGTGCATTAGAGATGATGAGGATGGCACCGGACAGGGCAGGGTACAGGTTCATTGTTTGGAATGTCGCTGTGAGTCATCATCAGTTCAGTGACATTTAACAACCACCACCGGGTGTGCCAGAATAGAATTTGTGTACCCCAGGAGGTTTTCAAGGCGGTGATCTTCTAGAAGCAGATTGCCAGGCTTGTCTTCCAAGGGTGCTTCTTGGTGAAGTCAAACCACCAGTGTCTCAGCTAATTGTTGGTGCTTAACCACTTGTGCCCCTCAGTTTCACAGCCGAGGCCATGTTTTCCTGCAAATCTGAGATCACCAGTAATGCAGAGTCATCTCCTGTACCCTCAGGTTCTTAAGTTACCTTTCCTATAAAGTGGCTAGTCTAAGTGTGCTCTGTTGTACAAAGAGTTTTCAAAGGCCTGCTATTTCAGAAGTGGATGGCCATTTCTTCTTCCCAGTCTGTCTTAATTGATTGCTCAGATTTAGAACATTATCTGACAAACAAGCATTTTAGAGAGAAGAGTGAATTACTTGCTATGCATCAGAGAGCTAGACAATGACTAAGGGTGATAGGAGGAGAGTTGATGCCTTTGATCTGTGGTATTGGAGAAGAGTACTGAATATATGATGGGCTGCTAGGAGAACAAACAAGTTCATCCTAGAGAGGGTGAAGCCAGGCTGCTTCTTGGAGACAAGGATTCTGAAGGTTCGTCTGACATACTTGTACATGTTGCAAGGAGGGACCCTTCAGTCCCTAGAGAGGGACATCATGTTTGGGAGAATGGAGGGACAGTGTAGGAGAGGAAGACCCTCAATGAGATGGGTTGATACAGTGACTGGGGTAATGGGGATAGGTATGTCGGAGACAATAAGATTGTCAAGGGATAGAGCAGGGTTTAGGGCTCTTGTACATAGGGTCACTATGAGTCACATGTGACTAGATGGCACATACAACAACAGCTATAAAGTGGAAGACATATAACCATCCAGGGTTATTTTTTTCATTCCATTTTCATAAAATATCATTTTAAATATGATTAAGATGACTTAAGATCTGCACCTACTAGGAAAAATAAACTGTTTTCACTGACATTGTATGAATAAAAGCTGATACACTCTGATAGACGCTTTCAAAAACCCAGAAACAGCAAACAACTCATTGGTGTTGAGTTGGAATAGACTCATCGCTGACCTTCCGGCAAGTTTTCAGAGGCTGTAAATCAAATGACGCAGAAAGAGACTTCCCTTCTTTCTCCCACCAAGCGAGTGATAGGTGGATTTGAACCTTGCACCTTTGGTTTGCCAGACAGCTCCCTACCACTAGGCCATCAGAGCTCCCCAAAGCCCATTGTTGTTTTATGTGCCATCAAGTCTCCTTTGACTCACAGTGACCCCTGTGTATAATACCTCTGAACTCTGCTCTATCCTGAGCCAGTTTCACTGTCTGACACACTTACTTACGTTACCCCAGTTACTGTCTCAATCCATCTCTTTTTGTGTCTTCTTCTCCTGTGCTGTCCCTCCACCTTTCTAATGATATCCTTCTCCAGGGACTAGTCTTGGCTACACGCGCAAAGTATGTGAGACAGAGCTTCAAAATCCTTGCCTCCAAGGAGCAGCCTGATTTCACCCTCTCCAGGGTAAACCTGTTTGTTCTCTTGGCAGTCCATGGTAAATACCATGTCCTGAATCAGGTGTACCTTAGTCTCCCAACTGACATTGTTGCTCTTCAGCACTTTTGAGAGGTCCCTGACAGCAGCCTTCCCCAGAGCAGTTAGTCTTTTGATTTCTTGACTGCTGGTGCCAGAAGTGTTAATTGTGGAGCTGAGCAAGCTGAACTTGTTAACAACCTCTATCTCTTCTCCATCTATCATGGTACTGGCACTTGGCCCAGCAGTGAGAATCTTTGTCTTCTTGATGTTGAGCTTCAATCAGTACTGAATACTACAGTCCTTGACCTTCTGCAGCAAACATTTCAGATCTTCCTCAGTTTCTGTGAGCAAGGTTGTGTCATCTGCATAACGTAGGTTGTTGATGAGTCTTCTTCCAGTCCTGATGCCACTTTAAGCCCACAGATGTGCATTAATGAAAGGAACAAACTTTGAAAGTAAGGATTGTTGCTTGCTTCAGATAGTTATACTCAAATTACACTCCTGACGAGTGTCCCTTGAAGAGCCCAACTTTGCCAGCTTTTCTCCTACGTTCTTGTTGTTGATTGCGATCGAGTTGAGCATGACTCATAGTGACCCTATGAACAAAAGACTGAAGCCTTTCTATAACTATCATTGTTTCCCAAAGTTCATAGAGTTTCCAGAGGCATGTTATTTAGGAAGTGGATGCCACTCCTACTTCCATACCTGTCGTCAACTGGGAACTCACCAGACACTGCCCATCACAGGAAGCCATTAACTGTTAAGTTTCTTGTTCATATACCCAAGTAGAAGAAATTGTTTTTTGTTGTTTATGTATGAGTTTGTGTAATCATTGACACTAAACGTTGCTGGCCTGGTCATATACTCATATATTTGAGGAATTGTTGTCAGGTGTCCTGAAGGCAGCTGCAAATCTTACAACAAACAGAATAACATGCCGCTCACAGCCCTTGGCCATCCTCACCGTCTCTGCCATACTTGCATCCATCATGATAGCCACTGTCTCAATCCATCTTGATGGGCTGATCCTCTTTCACTGACCCTCTACTGTAACCAGCATAAGGGTTTTTCTCTGCGGACAAGCTTCTCCTGATAACATTCCAAAAGGATGTATGATAAATTCTCACAGTCCTTACTTGCAAGGAGCATTTTGACTGCACATATTCCAGGACAGATTCATGTGTTATTTTGACACTCCTTAACGTACAGATCAAGCGGTTGGTTTTGGTTTGTTGGTTTTTTGCCAGCACTACAATCAAAAGATATCAGTTCTACTTTGTTCTTCCTTATCCATTGTTCCATTTTCAGATGCAGATGAGGCAGTTGAACTGATCGTAACTTCAGCCAGGTGAACTTTAGTTTGAAAAGTGGCATCCTACTTTGAAGAGATCCTTTGTAGAACATTGGCCCTTTGCAGTAACTCTTTTGATTGTTTAAAATGTATTTTGCATATAATTTTCTTTCTTGACTGCTTCCATGGGTATTGATTGTAGATCAGGTATAATTAAACCACTGGTAACTTTAGTCTTTTCTCTGTTTATCATGATATTGTTTATGGGTCCAATTAAGGCAATTTCTGTTTTCTTCATGTGGAGATGGCATCTATATTGAAGGCTATAGTCTTCATCTTCCTAAGTGCTTCAAATCTTCACTTTCTCTAAGATTAAAATTCTAGAAACACTTTTAACCAACTGTAAATGACATACCTAGTAAACAAACCAGAATGAATAGGGACATCTTCCTTAAAATTATAAAAAAAGAAAAAAATCTTTAACGGGAAACTTTTGACAGACTTCTTTAAAGAAACTTAAGGTTACGTGAGAACTTTCTGACTAAATTTTTCTTCAATGGATTACAGTCAAGTTTTTGTAGCAAGAAAACTGCTGTAATTTCTAAATTAGCCTAACCAGACAAGCAGAGCCTCCATTTAGAATAGGTGCTTCATCTGATTCCTGTAAAAATGTATAGCCTAGTGATAAAGAAGCTGTGCTGCAGTCTTGAAGGCATGTGGTTTGAATCCACCAGCTGCTCCATGAGAGAAAGATGGGCAGTCTCCTCCTGTGCAGTTTACTGCCCTGAAACCCACTGGAGGGTTGGCCATGAGTTGATCTTGACTTGATGATACACAACAACAACAATCTCTAATACATACATTTACCAGAAACAATGACTTGGAATTTTAGAACTGAAGGCTTACCTGTACTCTAAATTGTCTTCGGCCTAACTCTCCTAACACTGTCTCCATCCTGTTTTTATTAATATTCTTCAGATGAAGGAAGTGAAGGCCCAAAACATACATAGTTAAACACTTTTAGATCCTTTTCCTTTTCCCCTACTTTTACCTTCTCAGTCAGATTGGCCCAAGAGAAATCTTACTTAACCCCTTTCCTACCCACTCATCATCCCACTTGCCCATCGAAATGTCCGTTTCCCAACGCTCATCCAGCGGCATAGCTCAGTTGTCCAGACTTTATCTCATATCTGCTTGGTGTCTCCGTGGCATTTGATAATTTTGATTAACCCTTCCTCAGAGTCCTCAAGCTCTGCTAGAGCCACAGTCTGTTTCTTCTAGCCATTTCTCCTGCTTCCAAATCACTTTCCCCTCTCTCCCTCACTTCTCATTTATTTATATACCATTCTTTGAGTTTACACTTCTCCTTGCACCTAAATTAGCTCTACTGCACAGCTATATTGTACTGGAAGTCACAGAAATTTCATGAAAACTGTTATGCTCAACTTCTCACATATTTCCAGAATTTTGCTTGCTTTCAAAGTATACAAGCAGTCATTTAGTTGCTTCTTCTCAGAGGTTGTCTTAGACCAGTGATCAAACCACGCATGACTCCATCTGTTGGGCGTGGCTCCATCAGCGGTGTGGAGACAGCTATCAAAGTCCACTTCTCAGCAGAAAATCTGAGTGTGAGATGAGCATAGCTGTAGCTGGCTACCAGACGCCATCAGGCCAGGTTGCTTAGGAAGCAAGCACAAGTAAACGCATTCTTACCCTGCTCACTGGGTCCTCTGTCCCTGTCAGGAATTATAAGCTGGGCTCTGACCCTGTAGGAAGGTGCTGTGGAGTTGGGAAGGAACATTGATGCCAGTTATTCCTGGACTCCAAATCTCTGACATAGTGAAAGTCTTCATTCTAGATTGTAAAATAAGCACAAGTTGGGCTGTGCTTACATTGTTTATTGAGTAATTTGCCCTGGCATGAGATACAAAATATTCTTTAACATTTTCTTTGAAAGATGAATTCAGATTTCTGTTAGTCGCTGTCATTAGGATAATGGGTGATCGTCCTAGAGGCCTAAGGATTTCTTTAGCTTTGTCTTGTTTCTGTAGCTGTCCTACCTTTTTTTCTGAGGTTGACCCTTCCTTCCACTGATAACAGAGGCTTTTCTTCACTGCTGTCCATTCAGCTCCCAACTGAAGGTGGCTGGTGCACAACAGAATGAAATACTGTCTTGATCAGTTGGAACATTGTGATCCATAAGGTTTTCAATGGCTCATTTCCAGCCGATCATTATCCTAGTCCAGCTTAACCTGGAATCTCCTCCTCAGCATCATAGCAACACACAGACCTCCACTGAGAGGTGGTGATGACTGAGCATGAGGTGCACTGGGCAGGAGTCAAGCCAGAATAATGCATGGCAGGCAGGAATTCCACTACTGCCCCACAAACATACTTCATTCCCTCACTCACTGTCGAGTTCATTCAGGCTCATAGCAACCCTTCACTGGGTTTCCAAGACTACAAATCAATATGGCAGACCTGAATGATTATTCAAAGTCTTGTCCTTTAACCACAAAAGAATAGCATGTGGGGTGGAGCATGGAAGGATTAGAAAGTTTAGAGAAAAGTGATTCAGTGGAAAATGAGATTTGAAGATTGCATGTAAGCATTTAGCCCATTGAGTCTTTTTTTTTCTTTTTAGCAGTGCCAGATTGCCTCTCTGAGTGTTTCCTGAGCTCTGTCAAATTCACCGTTTATTTTGTAAAAGTTTTGTTATTTTGTGTGTGTCTGCCGTCAAATTGGATCTGACTGGCGCAGGAGGAGATTGCCCCTCCTTCTCCAGCAGGGCGTCTGGAACATTCAAACCATGTGCCTTTGGGATTGCAGTGTAAAGTCACCATTGATTTTAAGACCGTGACACAACCCTGCTTGCTGAAACTGAGGAGGACCTGAAGCGCTTGCTGCAGAAGGTCAAGGACTGCAGTCTTCAATATGGATTGAAGCTCAACATTGAGAAAATAAAGATTCTCACCACTGGGCCATTTGGCAGCATCATGATAGATTAGATGGTGAAGAAATTGAGATTGTTGTCAGCTTCAGTTTGCTTGGCTCTACAATCATCACTTTTGGTACCAGCAGCCAGGAAATTAAAAGATGAATTGCATTGGGAAAGTCTGTTGACAGAGACTTCTTCAAAGTACTGGAGAGCAACGATATCAGTCTAGAGACTAAGGTGCGCCAGATAAAATCCATGGTCTTTGTTTTCAGTTACTTGCTATGCATCAGAGAGCTGGACAGTGACTATGGATGCTAGAAGGAGAGTTGATGCCTTTGAGCTGTGGTGCTGAAGAAGAGTATTGACTATACCATGGACTGCTAAGAGAACAAACAGGTTCATCCTGGAGAGGGTAAAGCCAGGCTACTCCTTGGAGGCAAGGATTCTGAAACTTTGTCTGATATACTTTGGACATGTTGCAAGATGGGATCAGTCCTTGGAAAAGGACAATGTGGGAGTGGAAAACCCTCCATGAGATGAATTGATTCAGTCACTGAGGTAATGAGGATAGGTGTGTTGAAGAGAATAAGATTGACAAGGGATAGAGCAGAGTTTAGGGCTATTGCATGTCGGGTCACTATGAGTCACAGTCAACTCCATGGCACATAACAACAACATTTGAAATAATAAAAGAAATAGAATCTACTTTGATGACTTGGATGGAGCAATAAAACTTCCTCCCAATGAAGGCCCTTCATTTGCTTATGGGGCAGGACTCAAAATGAAGAGAAATATTTTTAAACCATATGAAGTCACATTCTTTGGTGGGTGTCCAGAGGGGCGTGCCCTTAAAAGAAGACATCATGCTGGGAAAGATAGTGGGTCAGCAGAAGAGAGGAAGACCCTTAACAGAAGGACTAAACTCATCGACACAGTGCCTTTAATGAGTGGACTTGATCGTGATGATGACACAGGATGAGGCTAGTTCCTAATCTGCTGTTCATAGAGTCCCTGTTAGTCATAGTTCACTTGATGGCAGCTAACAACAACAGCAGCATTTCAAATAGCTGATTTTCTTCAAGCTTGTATTTGAAATACATTTCAAGCTGACTTTGTTTAAGACTCTATCTAAGAAAGCATTTGCTGTGTGTGTGTGTTGTGCATGCACACACATATTTAGAGATTGATAACAAATTCCAGCAGTATTTGATTAAAGTTCTAAACACTTTATACTCACTTTTACCCAACATCCTCTTGGGAATTTTAAGGACCTTGCCAGTGAGACAAAATCCAAGGCTGAACAAATAGGGTGATGGTAAATTCCTGGGACTGTCAATCCTCTGAGATCCACAGGCAAATGAGAGTGAATTGCCCACCCACAGAGAGTTCTGTGTATGGACCAGAAGCGCTGTCATCTACCGTAGTAACATGGCAAGCTTTACTAACAGTCGTTCGATGTGTATATCTGGCTGTCCTGGTTACTAACACCAACCCCACAATGACACAAGAACAGTCTATGTGAATTCGGCTAAGTAGAAAGAAGTAGCACAAGTTTTCAGTGGCTCTACAATTTCATATTGTTGTTACAGAAATTTCCTGAAAACTTAATGTTAGATGAAGTGTAATTGCAGATTTCCTCAAGAACCATTCACAGACACTTATCTTACGCTATGAGCAACTCACACTGCGAAATGTGTGCAAACATCCAGCATTTTCTCCCAGAAGAATACACTTCAGTGAAATGCAATAGTCACCAAGTTGGTTGGGTTTTGGGGGTGTGTTGTGGTTTGTTTGGTTTTTTTTTTAAAGTAACAGAGCCATTGAAACTCAAAGTAGGAGTTGAGAGAACATTCTTTTTGCCAGTTGATTTTTAAGAGATTACTACTCCAGAAACCTTCACTGGTTTTCAGCACATGAAATCAATTTTTGATAAGCATCTCAAAGGCCTTCCAACTCTTGGCTAAGGGGGGCTAAGTTTTGGACACGATTGTACAATAAATAGTAAATGATGGTGCTATTTGGTGTTGGCTGTGGATGCTTGCAAGGGGAGTTTTTCTTGCTCTATTTTTTTTCCCCCAATTGTTAGGTGGTCTATTTCATGCAGCTGTGTTTATTCTTCCTAAATGGTAACCGCCCGAACATAGTGACAAGTCCCTACAAAGAACAGAAATCACTCTTTAAAAAAATCATCTTACTAATAATGTGCTTCAGTAGAGGAGGAGGAAGTTGGATTTGTCAAACAGCAAAAGCAGAAATAAGTCTGGGCATAATCATTCAATCCAGCTGGTTTGCTTGTATCAGATATTTTGACAACCTGGTGGGGGAAAAAAGTATTCTTTTAAATGCTGAATTTCATGGACTCAATATGGAAATGGCAGAGTTTTTTTGAATAGTCACATCTCTGTAGCCAACATTTTTATTTTATTTCACATCTTTGTTATTTAAAATGCATACTTAGCATGCCTACTATTGATTTTTATAAAGAATCAACATTCCCATATTTTTGCTCTTTCTCTCTGAAAATATAAATATAAGGTCACAGTTTCAACAAATGGACAGTTGTTACCTGTGACAAAAAAAAAAAGAAGGAACATAGTAAGTTAATAGCTGTGGAAATAAGTTATTTCAAAATCACACTCAACATGGATGTGAAAAGTTTAGGTATGAGAGCTCCATGCCTAGTATTTAGAGACTGCTAAAATACTCTATCTCTCACGACTCAAATGAATGTCTATTACTACTCTTTCATATTGCCAAAATATTTTCATGAATTTGGATTAGAAGCAGCTTGTTCTGACTTGTTTTTCAACTTTGTTTCAAGAAACAAAGTGAGTGATGTTTATAAAATCTTTGTATGTCTTAGAAGCCTTAATTATTCATACTTATGTTGAAGGAGGAAATAAAATCAAGTTTTATTTTGTAGTTATGTAAGAAAATAAGACTTCATACACCACTGATTTTATATTGTTGCATAATTAATGTCATTTAGGTAATTTGAATCAGTGATTCCTGGCTTAGCTGTTAAATAATTAGACATGTAGTGTCTGCTTTAAATTGAAGAGCACAATATGAGCTTACCTTTATTTTGGATTATTAATTCTTTGCCCTGATCTTTCTTTTTTTTCTTTCTTTTTCTCTCCCCTATCTCTGTAGATTGGTGAAAGACAACAAGTGTTAGTAACAGAAGAATCTTTTGATTCCAAGTTTTATGTTGCTCACAATCGATTTTATGAGCAGGTAAGAGATACTTCTGTGTTCTTGGAGTTTTTTTTCCAAATGGAAATGAGATCTGAAAGTAAATCAGTTTAAGAAACAAGGAGGGATGTAAAAGGAGAAAGGTCCTAGAATCTTGCTGCTTCGAAGCTATTTTATAGCATCAAGCCAGACAGACTGACATGAGGTTTTATCTTTGTGGGTTATTCTACACCACGAAATACATCTTTAGAATGCTTTTAGTCAGTATTAGTCTTTGACAGGAAAATGGTTACAGCAGTACATTGACAGGAGACTGCCAGAAATTCAAGCCAGGTTCAGAAAAGGGTTTTGAGGGGTGGGGAAAGATATCATTACTGATGCAAGATGAGTCTTGGCTGAAAGTAGAGAATAGTAGAGATATGTTTACCTGTATTTTGTTGACTATGAAAAGGTTGTTGTTGTTGTTGTTATGTGCCGTCAAGTCATTTCCGACTCATAGCGACCCTATGCACAACAGCCCTAAACCCTGCTCTATCCTGCGCCAACCGCACCGCCTCTGACACACCCATCCCGATTACCCCAGTCACTGAATCAATCCATCTCATAGAGGGTCTTCCCCTCCTGCGCATCTGCATAACGGAGATTGTTAATAGACCTTCCACCAATCCTGATACCACAATTCTCCTCATAGAGCCCAGCCCCTCGGATAATCTGCTCTGCATACATGTTGAAAAGGTATGGAGACAGGATGCATCCCTGGCTTACACCCTTCCCAATTTTGAACCATGCAGTGTTACCCTGCTCTGTTCTGACTACTGCCTCTTGGTCCAAGTACAGGTTTCGCATTAGCACAATTAAATGTTCTGGGATTCCCATTCTCATTCCTGATGAAAAGGTACTTGTGACAATCCCAGAAGTACGCAGTTCAAATCTACCAGATGCTCTGCTGGAGAAGGTGGGGCAAACTCCTCCTATACCCATCAGCTCCGATTTGACGGTACATACACGCAAACACAAATTAATAAAAAAAGAGAAAAGGCACTTGTGTAGATTAAATAATGAATTATAGAAAACATTTTGATGAGTAGAATTCCAAAATTGTTAATTGTGCTCACCAAGTAGCAATCACTGCAAAAAAACCCCCCCAAACCCAAAACAAACCTAACCCCAAAACCAAGGGATACATGGTCTAAATCAAGAAAGCCGTACTTCAGAAGTGCACCTTTTAACCATCTTTATTCTGTGTGTATAGAGGTAATAATCCAAGAAGCTGAACTGAATGAAAATGATTGTAGCAATAGTGTCGGTGAAAAATTCATCAACAAATTGTGGTATCAGATGACACAGTCTTCCTTGCAGAAAATGAAATGGTTTGAAGCACTTACTGATGAAGATAAATGATTATTACCTTCAGTATGGATTGCACCACAACATAAAACAGAAATCTTCACAACTACATACTAGAGGAAAAAAGTTGAAGTTGCCAATGATTTTATTAGATCTACAATCTATATCCATGAAAACTGCGGTCAAGAAATCAAATGGCTTACAGCATTGGGAAAATTTGAAAAAAAAACAATTATTCTTAAAAGTACAAGGAAACGGAAGTGTAACTTTGAGGACTAAAATATCCCTGGTCCAAGCCATGATATTTCTAATCACTTCATATGCATGTGAAAGTTGGATAGGGAATTGGAAATACCCAGAATTTTTTTTTTTTTTAAAAAAAACCTTTACATTTTGGTGTTGGCATAGAATAGTGACTATACCATAGACTTCTAGAAGAATAAATGATCTGTCTTAGAATAAGTATAGCGTCTTAGTATCAAGGAAGGCAAGATGGATTTTGGTTTGTTTGGGGTTTTGTTTTTAATTATTTTTTTTTAAATTGTTTTTGTGTGTACCGTCAAATCAGATCTGACTGGTACAGGAGGAGATTGTCCCTCCTCCTTCAGCAGAGCATCTGGTGGATTCAAACCGTGCACCTATGGGATTGCAGTGCAGCTTCTTGGTACTAGGCCACCAGAGCTCACGACAAGATGGATTTTGGACATATTGTCAGGAAATACCAATCTTTGGAGAAGAACATCACACTTTGTGAAGCAGATGGCCTTTGGAAAAAGTGGACTTAAACTTAACGATTATGAAGCTGGGACAGGAGAAATGAGGCTTTTTCTGGTCCATACAATCATTCTGTCAGAGAGTCAGTGTGATTTGGAGCCTACTTGAAGTCATCTAACAATAAGAAACTCTCACAGGACTAATTTTGGGAATTTGGAATTGCCTGCAAAAATTTCTAGAGCCTGGCAAAGGAAATTGGGGGGGGGGGGGATGTCCTGCTCACAGAGAGGAAGGATGTCTGCCTGGAGGACATCAGAGTAAAAGGGCAAGACAAGCTGGTGTTTGTTGTTGTTTCTAGGTAGTTTGACTTGTTGTTGTTACTTTATTTATTTATTTATATAATGTTTCATTGTCCAAAAATCTGCATACAGTGCAAAAAGAGTGTTGGGTTTGGCTCAGATTCTGTGAGCAGCTCTGGAGACTTAAGTGTGAAGACGAAATTTTCATTCATTGTGACGGTGTTGGAGGCCAAGCCTGGGAGCTCCCAGTCACCAGCTTGCCTTTGCTGCTCATATAAGTTCACTAGCCTTGGTCGCAATACACAGCCATGGTTCTTTTTCAGCCCTTGGGATTCTCCATCTTCAGGTGATGAAACAGCACAGATGTAACCAAAGGAAAGCAGATCTGGCCAAGGAGGAGTTAGGATTCATAGATTCCCATGAGTCCTTCTAGGCAAATGGATTTCATTTCTTTTCTTCTAAATCCTTTCTCATCAGATAAGCTCACTTCCAAAAAAGGATGCCCTTAGATCGCAGTGTTAGTTAAGAGAACTGAATATACCATGGACTGCCAAAAGAACAAGTAAAACTGTCATGTAGAAAGTACAACAAGGGTGGTGAAGCTTCATTTCATCTACTTTGGTATCAGTCTTTGGAAAAGGACCTCACGCTGGGAAGGGTGGAGGGTCAGAGAATGAGAAGAAGTCCTTTAAGGAGATGGACAAACAATGACTGCAACAATGGGCTTGAGCATAATGGAGATTGTATGGATGGTGCTAGACAGAGCTACATTCAGACCTGTTGTTCATAAGGTCTCTGTGAGTCAGAGTCAACTCCACAGCACCTAATCAATAAAATCAGATTTTTTGTTGTTATGTGCCATCAAGTTGCCTGCGACTCATAGCAACCCTATGTACAACAGCCCTAAACCCTGCTCTGGCCTGTGCCAATCGCACTGTCTCTGACACACCTACCCCAATTACCCCAATCACTGAATCATTTCACCTCATAGAGGGTCTTCCTCTCCTGCGCCTGCCCTCCACCCTCCCAAGCATGACGTCCTTCTCCAAAGACTGGTCCCTCCTTGCAACATGACCAAAATATGTCAGATGAACCCTCAGAATCCTTGCCTCCAAGGAGCAGACCAGCTTCACCCTCTCCAGGACAAACCTGTTCATTTTCTTAGCAATCCATGGTATATTCAATACTCTTCTCTGGCACCATAGCTCCAAGGCATCAGTTCTCCTTTATCCTCCCTAGTCATTGTCCAACTATCTGAAACATAGCTAGTGATTGCAAAGACCATGGCCTGTATCAGGTGCACCTTAGTCTTCAGAGTGACACCATTGCTCTTCTGTACTTTGGAGAGGTCCCTAATAGCAAACTTTACCATCACAATATGTATTTTAATTTCCTGGCTGCTGGTGCCAAGAGTGTTGACTATGGAGCCAAGCAAACTAAAGCTGTTCAGATGCTAAGTGGTATTTCGGTGTGGATTTGTTCTTGTTGTCATTGTAATTTCCTTGTGGATCATGATTGGAATTCAAGCTTTTGGAAACTCTTAAGGACTACAGACAAGGGAGACAGACTCCCCATGGTAGAAATTTAGGAAATCAAACTGAAGTGATGCCAGAATTTATGTTCTACCTAGAACAGTATCAGACAGGTCACCAGGCCCTCAGGAAACATGAAGGGCCTTAAAACATGAGAAGCCAGACTGAGCACGCCCAGTTCATACCAAGCAGAGACCACAGTTGAGAAGATTCCCAGCACTCCCCATGTGAGCCTCCTCTTGCCCCCATTTTCCGTCTCATTAACACACTCCAGAGAGCCGTGTTCCGTCCAGGCCGGCCTTCTGCTCAGCCCTGGGGAGAAGCCTGTCTGCATTTGGGTTGCCTCTTTTCCTTTCTCTTGCCATCTGGGTTTCTGCCTCAGCAGGGAACTTTCTTTCCCTTCATTTTAAAGGCAATGGCATGCCTCATTAGCTGTTTCCTCTCATTTAAAGCAGTCGGGCTTTTTCCAATTATTAAAACCGGAGGGGGAAAAACACTGAGCCCTTCATTCAGATCAAGGCAGCAGATCAAGGGAGGTGATTTTTTTTTCTTTTCCCTGGAATAGCACCATGTCTCCCAGGAATAGTTTCCCCCCTAGAGATTTCTTTGCAATTCTCATTTCAGAAAAACGGATTTAAAGGTGCTTTCATGTCTTAAGACGAAAACTCCTGGAGTTACTTTGCTCCCCAACCAGGTGACCCTCTCCCTGGTTTCTGATGAAGCAACGGACTCAGTTGTCCTAAAAATCAAACTCAAAAAGCTCAGTATCCAATTTTGCCTTCCCGAGTGTTGACTTTGGAACTTTTAGCTCTCATCTGATTTCCCCCCCCCCCAGAGGGCAGCGAGAGGGGGGTGTGTCTCTACAAGACACCATATTAAAGATTTTATAAGAATTCTTTCTCTTATGACGAGGCCTAGAGATGAAGACTGTATCATCTAGATCTCTAAGTATTTCTGCAGGAGAACCAGTCTGTTTCTTTTGGACCTTAGCTTGACAAGATTGGCAAGTAGCTATAGTACAAAAATAGATGCGTGAGGAAGACATAATGCATACAAACTACCTATAAGTCCCACAGGAGGGAAAACATTTGCTCAAGTTAAACAAGTACTTTTATCAGCAATCTCTAATGGTAAGAGACCATCTGAAAGTTTCCTCTGAAGCAGCCAAAGTAAAGTACCCTTCAGAGGAGCTGGTTCTATGTGGAGGTGGGCTCCCAGGAGTAACAAACACGTGCATTTTATACTAGAGCCAAGGGACTGAATGGCAGCCATTCTATCAAGGAGTCATTTCATCCCAAACATCTAAGGTACTTTCAGATGTTATCCTCATCCCCACCCTCCATACATGTGCACACTCCCCCACCCCTCAAACACACCACATATGCATATACACCCCACAAGTACACAAATCTTTATTTGAAATGTCTACTCAAACCATGACTCTGACAGCTAGCTTGGAAGGTATTAAAAGTCAAAGGCTTTCATCAGTGCTGTCTCTGTTTTCTTCATTGCATGACACAGCCCTGAGCCAAATATCAAAGGCCTGTCCCGAGGAGGTGGCTGGCTGATTGCTGGGGGATTTCCCAAGCCTGCCTTCCACATGCCCTAGGCCAGCAGGCATCCTGCAATAAAAAAGCACTGTCTGCAGCCTGGTGGCTCCTCCCAGAAATGCCCTCCCTCCTTGCAAAGTACCCTGAGCTGGCAGAGTCTTCTCAGAGGCCCCCAAAACTTCCCTGTGGGTAATGAGAAGCCTTGGGAAATCCTATCCTTTGCCTCCAGGTGATAACTGCTATTCTCTTGGCCTCCACTACAATTCTATGTGTTAGGGTGCTACATTGAGTGAGTGAACAGTCCCTGAATGGTATAAGTAGTAACTGCTAATCAAAAGGTTAGAAGTTCAAATCCACCCAGAGGTACCTGGGAAAAAAAGGGCTGCTGATCTGAAAAAGTACTGCTGAAAACCCCAGGGAGCACAGTTTTTCTCTAAGACATATAGAGTTGAAGATATCAGCTGTGGGATTTGGGTTTTTATGGGTTTTTTTTTTAGTTTTTGAGAATTTGATTGTGTGTTTTTTGGTTTTGTGTGTGTGTGGTTGGTTGGGGAGTTGTTGTGTTTTTTTTTAATTGAGTAGATGAAATGTAAATCCTAGAGACAAATATAAGGGGGAGAAAAAAACCCATGTTACTTCTCTGCCACACAAAATCCAGTTCTTTTTCCATCCATTTATTGTGCCTCCCCTCTCATCCCCTCTTTGAGCTCCTGCTATGCTAGAGTGCTGGGAGACGACCTTTGCTTTCCTATACACCAAGTTTACTTTAGCTAATAGGAATAATTTCTGTGGCCAGTCTGCTGAGAACCTTTAGATAAGGCAAAGGACATATAAAATCCTCTCCAATGAGCTTTTCAAAATGACGTGTTCTGTCAACAATTATAAAGTACGATGAGCAAGTACAAAGTGAATGAATATTGTCACAGCCAAAGAACCTAGTCAAAACCACTACCTTCAACTTGATCCTGACTCATAGCAACCCTGTAAGTCAGAAGGGTTTTCAGAGCTGTAAATGTCTGTGACTGCAGACTGCTTCACCTTTTCCTCACACTGCAGCTAGTGGATTCAAACCTCCAGCCTTTGGATTGGCATTACCAGGGCTCCTTGCCACACCAAAAGGAGCCTAAATGAGAACAGAATGTAGTGTGAGCCCAGATGGGAGCTCTGGTAGCATAATCCCCAGAGCTGGAAGTTGTGCTGCTAACCATAGGCCACACCTCCCTGGCTGTTCAAATTCAGCAGCAGCTGAAAGACAGGCAGTCTCCTTCTGTGTGAACTGCAGCCTCGGAAACCCACTGAACGGTCAGTAATGAGAAAGCGAGAGGTGGACTTCTGGCACCAAAATAAAGGACATTAGAAGAAAACGGAGGAAGGAAATCTGAATACAAAGTATTGATTTTAGTTAATAATTATGTGGTTTATTAATTATGGTAAATGTATCCCATTAATGTACAATATTACTAAAAGGGTCCTAGAGGTACAACAAACATGAGTTTTTCCTACCTCTGGAACAATTTTAGAAACTTGACACTGTTCTAAAATAACGCATTCCTCAAGAAAATGAAGGGGACGGGGAACCAACCAAACAACTAATCTAAACCTTCTGAATTTTTTTAAAGGTATTAGTGCCAAAGAACCCCTCATTCATGGGGAAGATGGTCGAAGTGGACATTTACGAATCAGGAAAACATTTTATGAAAGGGCAGCCAGTAACAGACGCCAAGGTCTACTGTCCATCCATCAGCAAACCATTAGCAAAAGGAGTGGTCTCAGGTTTAACAGAGGTGAGTACAAGGCGCTGCCCTCTCTAGCCTGCCGGTGGAACAGCAGCTGGGGAAGTACAAAGCTTGCAGACCGTGCTTCTGTTATCATTTCTAGTTCCCCTTCTCTGTATGCATGAGGCTTTAATCCCTTCTGACATACTGAAATCTGAATTAGAAAGGTGCAGGGTTTTGCCGATGCCTATAGTTTTGCCTCTCCTCCTGCAAAGGGAAAAAAGCGGTTTCCGGTTGCAGGCTGGAAGCAGAGGGTAAAAGCCGTTCTTTGCAGGTGAAGGATTTAACACCAATGATGATCTGATCCAGTTCGTTTCTGTGTCAGTAGATCCTGAGTGGAAGGGGCCAAGGAATGGAAGGTTTTCTTGCTTTATGAAACAGTTTACAGTGTCCTTAAAGACCTCCAGTTGACCAGGCACTAAACTGTATCAGTCGGCCTAGTTACTGTAGTGTCTTTCTCTGGGGTGTTAGCTGCTATCTGCTTTAGGCACGTGGAGTGAAAATGAAACTTCCCCCTTCTTAAAAAAAAATAAAATAGCCTGACCCCTATTTTATACCTTGGCAAATATGGCCATTTGCCAAGCTCTCTCTTACATTTCATTGAGCTACAGTTGTAAAAGCTGATGGAGTGTGAAATGAAAATGTGTATCACATTTCTAAGCATCATTTGATGTCCTTTCTCCAACACAATTGTTAAGCGCTTGAGAAAAAAGGGGGGGGATATAGTAATGACTTATCATACAGGAAGAAAAGATCACTAAGCTACCTAATTCCAAAATGGTTTTGATCTATGCATTATCATTTCCTTTACAATAAGTTGCAAGGACATGCTAATTAAAACAAAAAAGGATAGCTTTTCTTTGACAATAGCTACAGAAGATACTATTATCTACATTATGAGTGATTCTGGTGGACTCTCTATCCAAGCATAGAAGAGCTCGACAAGTGTGGATAAAAATTCTGTAAGCATACTACTTTCCTGAGAAAGCAGTGAAATAGACCAGCTTTGTCAAACCTTGCCAAGTGTATATTCCTCCTCTACCAGCAATGAGCTCTGAAACTCGATACGCATAACCATAAATTTGCGCTGTTGTTTTCCTTTATACCATAGTTAGGGGATTGAGATGGAGGGCCAGAGAGGAGCAATGTAATCCAGCATTTAAATTAAAATCCCAGAGATTTCATTTTTTGATGTGCTGGCTAATCCTGGAGACATTTTTAAGGAAGTTGACTTATATTTTCCTTTTTAACATTGCATGTTTTATAAAGGTCAGGTTTTAAAGTGCTGCAGGGAAAAGAATTTTCAATAGTGGGTGAATTCTTTTTTCAAAGATTCTACCTCGATTGTAATGCCTTTGTTTCTATGCCTATTGCAGAGAATGATTTACTAGCAAAATCCATCATTCCCAATGGCCGTTATATCAACTCTAACCTCATATGTGTCATAGTAGTACGGGACTCCCTAGGGGTTTTAGTGGCTCATTTTTCAGAAACAGATTGCCAGACCTTCTTCCAAAGAACCTCTGAGTAGATTTGAACCTCTAACCTTTTGACTAGGCAACCAACTGCATTAATTATTGCACTGCCCTAAAATTCCAAAAGCATTATTAATAATATTAAAATATAGAAAATTGTTATTGTGTACCATCAAGTTAGAAATGACTCAGCTGAACTTACAGTGGGTTTTCAGAGGCATTAAATCACGCAGGAAAAGATTGCTCTTTCTTCTCCCCTAGAGATTTGAACTACGTACTTTTTGATTTAACAGGGCAACTCTTTACCACTCGGCCACAGGAGCTAGATGATAGTGGTATAGTCATAGCCAAGGCATGTCTAGTTCTTTGATCACTGATTAAAGTACTGAACTCATGAACAGGGAGACCCCCTGCTAACAGTGTGGATGATGTTCCAGCCTTCAGGGGGGGAAAACCTGGGTTTATACATCTAGACTCCAGGTTTTTCCTGATCACATGACTTCCGAGCTTTATTTTAGCCTATTAAAAGAGAATAGTAACATCTCTATTACTTCAGTTTGCTAAGACTTTCAATAGTGTATGTAAAACACCTAATACTGATACATCAAAACCAAAACCAAGCCGATTTGCCATCAAATCATTTCAGTCTCACGGTGACCCTGTGTCCAGAGAGAACTCCCCACTAGGTTAATATTGGTATATGGGATGTAGTCCCTAAGTACTTACTTTCCCCTCCTGCCAAATCTAAAAACAGAACAAAGCACCTCACTACTGTTGTGTAGATTCCTACTCGGCAGCCCTCTGTCAGGTATTCGACAGGTTGTAAATCTTTAACGGTAGAGGTGACCCATCTTTCCCACAAAGCTGCCTGCTTTTCAATTAGCTGCCTAACACATGAGATACTGCACCACCAGGGCTCCTTTCATCTAAAAAAACAGACTCAGATGTGCACTTAAACTTTTGTGTTTGTTTATTTTCTTAGCCATGATCATGCAGTATAAATTTGAACTTTGGGTTTGGTTTTAACCTTTGGAGAATGTGTCTATTAAAGGTAGTCTATTCCATACAATGGAGCTGTCTCTGGTAACAGGGTTTAGAGAGTTGCACTGCTAACCCAAAGGCTGCATGCACCCAGTGGTTCAAATCCAAAAGCATCTCCATGGGAAAAAGATGGGCAGTCTCATCCCACTATGATTTACAGCCTCAGAAACCAATAGAAGGTCTCTATGCATCCCAATTCTATAGCAGTGTGTGATTATTCAGTACCAGGGGAACCAAGACCATCAGAATACCAGCTTTTCTGAATTTCCTAGACTTTCTTAAGTTTTCACGGGATTAATACTTGCCTTTACATTTTTTATAAAGAAATTTAGAAAGACCAAAGTGTATATGGCAAAATGTTGTTGCTGTTGTTGTTATGTGCCATTGAGTCACTTGTGACTCATAGTGACCCTATGTATAACAGCCCTAAACTCTGCCTATCTTGTGCCAATCGCACTGTCTCCAACACACCCACCCCGATTACCCCAGCCACTGAATCAGTCCATCTCATAGAGGGTCTTCCCCTCCAGCGCTGTCCCTCCACCCTCCCAAGCATGATGTCCCTCTCCAAGGACCGGTCCCTCCTTACAACATGTCCAAAGTATGCCAGACAAAGCCCCAGCATCCTTGCCTCCAAGGAGCAGCCTGGTTTAGCCCTCTCCAGGATGAATCTATTTTCTTAGCAGTCCATGGTACCTTCAATACTCTCTCTAGCACCACAGGTCAAAGGCATCAACTCTCCTTCTATCCTCCTTAGTCAGATATGCTAAAAGTTCTTTCATGGTAAATGCATAGGACCAATTGGCAGCATCAGGATGGATGGTGAAGAGATTAAGATTGTTCACAGCTTTAGTCGGTTTGGCTACACAGTCAATGCTCTTAGCACCAGCATCCAGGAAACTAAAAGACATATTGCAATGGGAAAGTCTGCTGTTAGGGACCTCTCCAAAGTACTGAAGAGCAATAGTGTCTCTCTGGAGACTAAGGTATGTCTGATACAGGCCATGGTCTTTGCAATAACTTGTTATGCATCAGAGAATTGAACAATGACTAGGGAGGATAGAAGGAGAATTTATGCCTTTAAGCTATGGTGCTGGGGAGAGTATTGAGGGTACCATGGACTGCTAAGAAAGCAAACAGATTCATCCTGGAGAGAGTTAAACCGGACTGCTCCTTGGAGGCAAGGATTCTGGGTCTTCATCTGACATACTTTGGTCATGTTATAAGGAGAGGCCAATCCTTAGAGAGGGGCATCATGCTTGGGAGAGTGGAGGACAGCACAGGAGGGGAAGGCCCTCTATGAGGTGGATAGATTCAGTGACTGGTGTAATCGAGATGGGTGTATCGGAGACAATGAGATTGGCACAGGACAGAGCAGAGTTTAGGGCTGTTGTACATAGGGTTGCTATGAGTCACAAGTGACTCAATGGCACATAACAACAACAACAACAATGATAAATGCCTCTCCTTGAGAATTTTTTATTATTCTTTAAATATTTGGCTCTATGTCATCTTGGAGCTACTTCCTTTTAACCTGGTTGCTTTTAACCTATGTTGGTAAACTGAGAAGAGATTCAGCAGATTGTGGGGGAGAGGCACAAGGTAAGGAGACATGGCATCTAGATTGTACAATATATTTCATGTGGATGTTACTAGAATTCTGTTCCTTGAACCTCCATTGTCTCTTATACTGTTTTTTCCATGAAGTCTATTTTACCATAAATTAGTATTGTTATTTCTTATATTATAAAAATTTAGATTTTCATGGTATATTGTTTCCCCCTTTTTTAAATTTAGATGTGTCCATTATAGGCAGCATATTTATGGGTCATGTTTTCTACTCCCTTCTGTTGCTCTTTTTCTCTTGATAGGTGAATTTAGTCCACTCACATTCAATGTAATTACCAATGTTCATTTTTGTTGTTGTTGAGTACTGTCAAGTTGGAACCAACCGATAGCTGACCTTCCAGTGGGTTTTAAGAGGCAATTAATTGCATGGGAGTAGATTACCCATCCTGCACAACATCTGGTGGATCTGAACTGCATGCCTTTGGGATTGTAGTGCAGTTTCTTACCACTAGACCACCAGAACTCCATTTGGTTTTATTGCTGTCATTTTGCTGCACTCATTTTTTTGTGGCATTACTTATATCTTTGTTACATCTGCTTTTCTGTGCTGAATTAATTTCATTTATGTCTCTTCTTTGTTGCTGATGTTTTGTTATTTACCAGTATGAATTTCTTTTTTTTTTATTTTTTATTTTAACAAGAAGGTTTACTAATTTCCTTGAAGGTCACCCTAAACATTTCTATTTACTTTAATATAAAAAACAATTTGACTCATAGCTCATATCGGTTAGTCTACTCTAAGTGTGCATAAGTTGTGGAAAGCAATCACAACAACAACAAAACAATTCACTTTATTTCTAGGTATCTTTGATTCCCTCTCCATTTAAAACTCTGTAACAATTTTTTTACTCACCTGTTTTCATTGTATCAATCTTTATTTATATGATGATACTTTGCTTTCCTAAATTTTAGTGTGATATGTTTAATATGCTTTGTGTGCTTCTGTGTCCAGGTTAAGTATGTTAATGATATTGTCATGTGTGTTGATTTTGACTTGTTGTCTGTTGTCATTAGTTCTTGGTGTCATGAGCTCCCTTAAGGATCTCTTATAGATTTGGTCTAGTTTTTACAAATTACTTTTGTTTATTTTTATCTGGAAATGTCCCAATTTAACCTTCATGTCTGAAGGACAGTTTTGCTGGATACAGAATTCTTGGTTGGCAATCTTTTTCTTTCAGAGTTTTAGAAATGTCATCCCATTGCCTTCTTTGTATGCATAGTTGCTACTGAAACATTGGAGCTGGATTTTATTAGATCAGATTAGATTTTTATAGATGATATTGTGGTTAAGTGCTGTTGAGTCGACTGCAACCCATAGTGATTTTATGAACAGTAGCTCTGAACGTTGCCCTATCCTGAGCCAATCCCGTTGCCACAGTCACTGTGTCAGTCCATTTTATCCAGAGTCTGAGGCCACCAGAAAGCAGTGTTTATACATGAGTCTGTTTTCCTTGAGCTTTCTGCTTTCAGTACTCTTTCTTTGTCTCTAAATATGGAAAATTTTATTATAATGTGTCAAGGTATTTTTAGGATTTCTCTTCTTTAGAGGATACAGAGGATCTTGAATGCATATTTTTCTAATTTTCAATAATGTTTGGGAAATTTTCAAGACATAACTTTTCAACAGTTTCCTCTGTGTTTTTTAGGATTTTGGTTGTTGTTTTATTTTGTTTTGGTTTGGGTTGTTTGGGAGCAGGGGTGTTTTGGTTTTGTTTTTTGGTTGGGTTTTTGGTTGGGTTTTTTGGTGTGGTTTTTTGGTTTTTGTGTGTGGTTTTTTGGTTTTTGTCATTTCCAGTCCTGAGATTCCATTCACACTTCATTCAACACCTTTTGATGGTGTCCTGCATAATTAGTAGGCTTTCTTCATAATCTTTCCTTCTTTCTGATTGTTTCTTTAACAGAGTATTACTGAGGGATTTGTTCTTCATTTCACTGATTCCGTGTTCTATTTCTTCAATTCTGCTCTTTTATCCTTCCAATGCATTATCCATGTCATTCATTTCAGTCTTTATACTCTGAATTTCACTTTGCTTTTTGCATTGCATCCAATTTGTTTCTTTATTGTATCAGTTTGATCCTAAATTGGGAGTTCTGGTTGTTTGATTTTCTTAGAAATTCTATGTTTTCTGTGTTATTCTCAATCTTTGTTGTCTGTTTAACACAACTCAGAGCAATCCTGTGAACAACAGATCTGAGCCCTGCCCTGTCTATGACGTCCCTTTTTCTCTACTGCAAGGGAACCCATTGTTATAGTCACTTGTCGCTCTATCTTTTTTAGGGTCTTCTTCCTTCATGGATCCCCCGCTTTGCAAAGCATGATGTCTTTTTCCAAGGACTACCAACATGCCTGAAATATTTGGGATGAAACTTGCTCTCAGAATGTTCTAAGATAAATTTGTTCTCTTGGAAGCCAATAGAATATTTAGTGCACTTCTCCAGCACCATAACTCAAAGGTTTCTCTTCTTCCTCTGTAATCTTTGTTCACCATCTAACTCTCAGATCCATAGCAAGGAAGTGCTATGATCATGGCTTGGATCAGGTGCACCTCGGTCTTCAAATTGGCTTCTTTGCTTTTTAGCACTCTCGCACTCCTTAGAAAACAATTAATGGAAAACTCTTTTGAATCCTTTATAAGGAAATTCTAAAAGACTTTATTCCTCTGAAAGATTTTCTTGTTATGTAGTTTGGCCACTTCCCCCGCCCCCCCCTCCCACATTTTATCCTGTTTTATTTTGAATGGTTTGGCACTGTCTGTTTTTCTCTTGACATTATGTGTTTGAGGATGGAGACAAGATGTCTGTCCTGAAAGTATCTGTGCATGAGTGAGGCACCCAACCTGTGACAGAGTTTCCACTGGCCTCAGATGACCCTGTAATTAATCTGGCTGGCTAAGGACTGTGTTTTTGCCAGCTGGAGGTTGGGAGGTGCTTTTCGTATCTGGTCATATATGGCTAGCTTGAAGTTATGATCACTGCCCACCTGAAATCTCCACGGATGGTGGATGCAGTGAAGGGTGTACTGCTCCAAGGTAGTGCCCCTGCTAGTCCAGGGGATGCTGCAGGTCATGCACAGTACAATTTATCAATTCCTGGAAGGAGAACTTGAGTTCAGAACCATGCAAACTCCTAGAACTAAGTATGGGGTCTAAAGTAAGGCAGATCTGAGATGACCTAGGGATTGCAGTCAACCACCTAGTAAATGGAGATGGGAAAAAGTCACTACTCTCATCTCTGGAAGGGCCTGGGGAACAGGGAAGGATGTAATGCCTTTCCTGGCAGCTAGCCAACCGTGTGAGCACTGCCATCAACCTTGGTTCTCACAGCAAACACGGAACTGTTTAAAATGGCCACATTAATTATGCTACTGTGGTATCTTCTCACTCATTGGTTTTTCTTCAGTTCTTCCTCTTTACTATAGGTATTCCATGATTATAAATGGGTTTTTGGTGTCTTTGGTGAAGAGAGCTCGATACTATATCTGAGTATCTTACTCAGTTGTTGTTCTGTACTGTCAAGTGGGAACAAACCCATAGCTGACCCTCCATTAGGTTTTGAGAGGCAATAAACCACATAAGAAGAGATTGCTCACCTTTCTCCCTTGAAGTAATTGGTGGATTCAACTGTGGGCCTTTGGGATTACAACATAGCTTCTTATTACTAGGCCACCAGAGCTCCAGAAGTCTATAAAATTTAGAATAGGAAACTTTCAGGATGATATTTTTAAATTTAGGCTCTTAAGTGGAGTCTAACTTGATGATACTCAATTCTATTTCATGTGAGGATGCCTTTCTACTATTGAGGGTTTGGAGTTTTTTAAAAAATGATGAGGCTGTTCAGACATTCCATCAGGGGCAGACCATGTTGTTAACTAGGGCTTAGAAATCAATAAGACAAAGATTCTCACCACTGGGTCATTTGGCAGCGCCATGGTAGATTAAGAGAGTGAGGTCATTAACAATTTCAGCTTGCTCGGCTCCACAGTCAACATTCTTGGGACCAAAAGTCAGGCAGTCAAGACAAATTGCACTGGGATAATCTGCCTCTCTGGTGTACTGATAAACAGCAATGTTTAGAGACTAAGGTGCACCTGATCCAGGACATGTGGTCTTCACAATTACTTGCTATGCATCAATGTCGAAAGATTACAGAAGAATTGATGCCTTTGAGTTGTGGTGCTGGAGAAGAGTCCTGAACATACTATGGACCACCAAGAGAACAAATAGGTGTGTTTCAGAGAAGGTGAAACCAAGGTTCTCCTAGGATTTTAAATCTCCATCTCACATACTTTGGGCATATGGCCAAGAAGACTGGTCCTTGGAGAAGTGCATCATACTTGGAAGAGTCGAGGGACAGCACAGGAGAAGAAGACCGCCAGCTGAGACAGATTAACAGAGTAACTGGGGTAATGGGAGTAAGTGTGTCAGTGTCAGTGAGACTGGCTCAGGATAGGGCAAGCTTCAGAGCTATTGTACATAGGGTCGCTATGAGTCATAGGCAAGCTAATGGCACATAACAGCAACAGTGTAAACTGTACAAATTCATGTCTATTTGACAATATGAAATATTATCTAAGAGCCATTATCAGAAACAGAGATCAGTGAGTTTATTTTATTGTTTTAAATCTGTTGTAGGAAATGTCCACAAAATACAAGCAGGTCAGTGGTGGCACATAGTTTACTATTTGCATATCCTCATCATCCAGCTTGAACAATTCTTAACTCATGGCTGATCTCCTATCACCCATGATATTATCCAACCATCTCTTGATTATTTTGAAGCAAATTTTATTTCATCTATAAATATTTCACTGAGTATCTCTATAATATGAAGATTCCTTAAAACATACTCATGATATATTATTGAATCTAAAAAGAATTAATTGTTCAAGATCATCAACAACCTAGTCAATGTTCACATTTTCCACTTGTTTCTAACAGAATCAAGATACAAATAATGCCACTACATTACTAGTTACTTTTTTTTTTGTACATTACAATTAGTGTGCTTTGAAAGTCATTTTCATCTCTAGGCCTTCTCTTTTTCTTGCTCATTTTATTTTCATTATTGTAGTGTATTTATTGAAGGAGGTAGGTGGTTTGTCCTGTGGTTTTTCCTGTAGTCAAAACTTAGCTAATTGTATCCTCTGGTATGATTTAACATGCTTCTCTGTTCCCTGGTGTGTTTTATCATTTTCTGATTATATTTGGAGGCTTAATCAGATTGAGGTTTTATTTTGTGACAAAACTATGTCTTAAGATAGTGTGCATCATAAGGCGCAAAATATACTGCTTCTTTTTATGACCTTAACAGGAGTGATGAATTTTGCCCTGGATCCATCTATTCATTCATGGTTGCAAAATGATGCTATGCTAATTATCTTTCCTTCTTCACATTAGCTAAAAGTACTCTGATGACCAATTTTCTCTCATCAACACTTTCTTTCCCTTGAACAACTGTTCATATGGCAAAGGCAGGATAAATACTTAATGCTTTCTTTCTGCACATGAATTTTCAATAGCTGAGTTGATTTTTCGTCCTCTTCAGAAATTACCAATGAGGTTTTATTTCTCAAAAGACTCATAGCTGACCCCAAATAGTGGGTTTTCAGAGACTGTAAATCACAAGGAAGAAGTCTGTCTGTCTTTGTCCTATGGAATAGCTGGTGGATTCAAACCAACAGAGTTGTAGGCTTTGGATTGGCAGTGCAAGTCCCTGTCGACTACTACACGATTGATGCTTCTTTCTGTTTTATTTTGTTGTTATTGTTGTTGTTATACACCATAAAATCAGAACCAACTCAGAGCTGACTCCAGCTGTTTTTCAGAAGCAGTAAAAGGTAAATTGCCTGTCTTTCTATTGCAGAGCAGCTGGTGCATTCAAACCATGTACTTTTGGGTTGGCAGGCAACTCTTTACCACAGCATCACCAGAGTTCTTTTAAACTCATACATTTTTACGTATCTGATGTATTTTTTGTCATTAGATTGCAATTTTGTACAATGGAAGCTCTTCAAATTGGCTCCTCACTCCTTTAGATTTAGTTCCTGAAGTCTTTGTCGGTTCTTTTTTTATGGGAACAATAAAATGTTCCAGGCTCATCTTGGGCATTCTGTGCTTCAAATTAATAATCTGATGTGTCTTTAAGGAGCTTGTATCCAGCAAATGTTTCTTTAACCGAAAATAGTATTAATAACCTATAAAGAAAACTGTTAAGAATAAAGATAAACACCATGTTGATCCATTGTGGAAAATGCAACAAATGTTACAGAAGAATCTGTATAGAAATTGTCCAATAGAAATCTAATTTGCTCTGTAAATTTTAACTAGGGAAGGGGACTGTATGTCAATTAAAAAAATATTTATATAGGTCTATCTCTTCTATATTTCCTTCCAAGCAGGGAGGTCCATCACTTTGGGGATGTAACTTTCTAATAAAATATATTTTATGTATATTACTGTTAATGTATTTATAATAATACAGATTTTTAAAAATATTATATTTCCTATAATATATTCTTTAAAATATTTATTACACAGATTCTTTTTCTTTAATATATATGCTAATATATATGAAAGGAAAAAATGACAGTGTGGACAAACACCTGTTGTAATGAGGTTGATCACTGTTCATCATTTTGGTGAATAGAAGTAGGAAATGGCAAATCACAGTAATGCTTTTATCTAGTTCAAGTTTAGGAACTTTCTGTCTTATCTCTGTAATTTCTTTGTTCCATATAAAAAATCTGATTTCCACCGACCCATAATTTCTAATTTGCTTTTTCCCCATAATAACTGCTTAAGAATAGTCATTCCAAAAAAAATAATAATCATTCCAACACATCTACCAACACTATGGTTACTGAATATCTTAAGAGTTGTTGTTTGGTTTCCCCTGTTCATTTTATTTTTAGACCATATTCCATGAGGGATATAAAGGGAAACAGTGGTTGTAAAGTTACCAAAAATAGTTCCTTCTCACTGTTGTTACAAGTCAGCAATTCAATACATAATTTTAATAATTTGCTCAGTTTTGCTTTTTCATTGCCAGGAGATTAATGTTTTTTATTATTTTCTTAAAATTTCCAGGATTCCAAAATTATAATCTGCATACAATGAAACCTGCATTCAGAGAAATCCAGCTTCAACCCTGGTCATCTCCTTTTTTTCCCCCTTCTTGGGCCTATTTGACACATTGATTGGTTTGTTTTAGAGCCCAATTGCCTCCAATTGGTTTGTTTTAGACAATGTAAGCAAATATAGTAAAATCTGGCAAAGCTGAGACCTGTGTAAGGCAGAAACCTGTCAGAATGTTTCTCACTAAAATGAGCAATAGAAAAGTTGTAAGACTGTACCCTGTTAAAACCCAAGAAGGACCATCCCGTCAGGTTCCAGCTGTCTTAGTCTACACGCATGTTCTTTCTCACCACCATCTCAAGAAAATCACAGACACTTTTCTCTACCATGGTTTTTCCCCCACCACATGATTTATCTGATTTACCTAGCCATATAGAGAGAGTCAATGATTGGTTTTCTATTATTTAAAAAAGAGATAAATGAATGTTTGTGTTGCCCAAGTACCTGCAACGAATATTCCTATCTCTCAATCAACAACTTTTGGGTCACCTTCAAGAGGCTAGTAGTTTCTGGCCCAGTTAGAGTAAACTTCTACCTAATGGAAGGTGTTTAAGATAACCAAAGAGACAAAAGTCAAGTCAAAGGGTAGAAAGTGTGAGCCATGCCACTAAGGGAATAGAAGGCCCAGAGGCCAGCATGAGCAGTGGGCATCCCGTCCCAAGACAGAGGACGCTTTGAAATGATATTCATATAATTTAACATGTATTTGGCTAATGGGCCAGTTACCACAAATGCATCTGTTTAGTCCATTCTGCTACTATTATTTATTTGGTTCATTTCATTCTTTTTGTTGCACTCATGCTCACCAGACACCCTTCTGCTTATAATTTGCCTTCCTATGCAGACTTCTTGCAATAAGAAAATAGATGTATCCAGCCTTCTGTAAGAGGGCTGTTCTCCTTATCAGTTAATAAATTCTGATTTTAGGCATGATCTCCTCTGCCCATCAGTAATCACCTCTGTGGGTGCCAAGCTCTCACATCTTTCAGCCAGATGGGAGCAATGTTTAATGTACACAGGCAGTAAATACCACCTCTTGCTTACCCTGTGGCCTCCTGAGAGGTAAAACGTCGATTTCCCCCTATTTGGTACCTGCTCTGCATCAACATTACCGAAACATTCAAGTCTACCACTGGATTTTGAAGGGCAGCTTTTGAAGATGAAACAAAGTATTATATGAGATTGTGCAAAGAGCTGGAGTTAGAAAATAAAAAAGAACTCATTCAGCATTTTTCAAATTGAAAGAATTGAAAAACAAATTCACCTCGAGTTACAACATGAAGGATGCTATGGACAAAATCTTGAATGATCTGGGAAGCATCAAAAGAAAATGGAATACACAGTCACTGTAATAAAAAAAAATTGGTTGACACTGAAAAATTTCAGAAAGTAGCATATGCTCAAGAACCAGTATAAATGAATGAATAAATCCAAGGTGCAGTGAAGGAACTGATAAAAAATAAGGCTCCAGGAATCAATGGGATACCAGTTGACATGATTCAACCAAAAGATGCAGCCCTGGATGCACACACTAGTCTGCCAGGAAATTTGAAAGACGGCTACCTTGCCAACCAACTGGTAGAAATCCATATATGTTTTCATTCCCAAGAAAAGTGATTAAAAAAATGAAAATTATTAAACAGTATCATTAATATCACATGCAGGTAAACTATTGCTGGAAATTATCCAAAAACATCTGGAACAGTACATCAACAGATAACTGTCAGAAATTAAAGCTGGATTTAGAAGAGACTAATGGCACCAAGGGCAACATTGTTGATGTCTGATGGAGCCTGGTTAACTGCAGAGAATGCCAGAATATCTATTTTCATTTTATTAATTATAGCCTTTAACTGTGTGGATCATAAAAATTAAGGCTGATAATCAGAAGAATGGGAATATCAGAATACTTGGTTGTGCTCATGCAAAATCTATACCTATACCAGGAAGCTCTTATCCAGACAGACAGAGCAAGGGAACATTTTTGGTTGCCTGAGATGCATAATGACCCTATGTACAGTAGCTCTGAAGTCTGTCCTGTTCTGAGCCAGTCTCACTGACTCCAAGATATCTACCCCTATTGCCCCAGTTACTGTGTCAGTCCATCTCATCCAGGGCCGCCTTCTTCTGCTCTGTCCCTATATCCTTCCAAGTATGATTTTCTTCTCTTCCCTCCTGGCCACATACCAAAAATATGTGAGATGAAGCTTCAAAACCTTGCCTCCAAAAAGCAGCCTGGTTTTTCCCTGTCCAAGACAGACTTGTTTGTTCTCTTGATGGTCTATGATATGATCAGTACTCTTGAATATACCACAACTCAAAGACATTGATTCTTCTTCTGTAATCCTTAATCATTGTCTAGTTCTCTGATGCATAGAAAGTCATTACAAAGACCCTGGCCCCTGGATCAAGTGCACCTTAGTCTCTAAACTGACATCATTGCTCCTCAGTATTCTGTAGTGGTCCCTGAAAGCAGAATTTTCCCAATGCAATTTGTTTTTTTATTTCCTTACTGCTGGTACTAAAAGTGTTGATTGTGTAACCAAGCAAGCTGAAATGGTTAACAATCTCAATCTCTTTTCCACCTATCATGGTGCTGCCAATTGACCAAGTGGTAAGGATCTTTGTCTTCTTGATGTTGGTCTTCAATCCATATTGAAGAATACAATCCTTGATGAAAAAGTGTACATCAGGGCTGTCTCCTTTCTCCATCTCATTAAATCTGTATACTGAGCAAAAACTTTTAAGAGCCTTGACTTTATGAAGAAGAATGTGGCATTAAGACCTGAGGAAGACTCATCAACAGCCTATGTAATGCAGATGGCCTGACTTTGCTTGCTGAATATGAGGAGGATATGAACATCTTGTTGCAGAAGATCAAAAACTTCAGCCTTCAATATGGATTATATCTCAATACCAAGAAAACAAAAATCCTCACTTCTGGACCAAAAATAGGCAACATCATGATAGATGTAAAAGAGATTAAAATTAACAGTGATTTAATTTTACTTGGATCCAAAATCAACGGCCTTGATACTAACAACAGTCAAGAAATCAAAAGACTTGTGTTGGGAAAGTCTGCTGTCAGAGACCTCACCAAATTGCAGAGGATGAGTTATGTCAATTTAAAGACGAAGGTGTAATCACTTGTTAGGCATCTGATAGTTAGACAATGAATAAGGATAATAGAAAAGCAATGCCTTTGAGTTGTGTTGTTGGAAAGGTATACTGAACATACCATGGACTGCCAAAACCCAAATCTATCCTGGAGAAACTTCAGTGCTTCTTAGAAACATGGATGGCAAAACTTCGTCTCGTATACCTTGGGCATGTTGTTGGGAGGAAATTGTTCCAATCTTTGGAAGAAGACATCAGTCTTTATAATAACCTTGTATTCTCTTCATGGATGATATTCTTGATGTCATCCCATAATTCATTTGATCTTCCATGATTAGTATTCAGTACCTCAGATCTATTTTGGGGATGATTTTTAAGTTCAGATGGGACAGACTCAAAGTCTTATTTTGGTTCTTATGGACCAGTTTTCTTTTTCTTCAGCTTCAATTTGAACGTGCACATGAGCAATTGATGATCTACCCCACAGTCTGCACTTGCCTGATATTCGCCCATTAAATTTTGACTGCTGATATTGAGCTGCTCCAGTGATTCTTCCCACAGATAGACTACACTGGAATCAGACTGATTCTATCGTATGAAGTCCCTGTTTGAAGTCATCATTGGTGTTTTTTAAAAAAGGTGTTTTCAATGAATAAATCAGTGAACATACAAAACACACTCATTTGATGTCCAGCTTTCATTTCTTTCACCAAGACCAAACTTTCCAACTACTATTCCTCTCCCATTGTTTCCAACTCTACAGAGGAATGTAGCATCAGAAGTGGAGGAAGACTTATCCACAACCTGCATTATGCAGATGACACAACCTTTCTAAAAGTGAGGGCTTGAGATATTTACTGCAGATGATCAAAGACTACAGTCTTCAGTATGGATTGTATCTCAACATGAAGAAAACAAAATCTTCACCACTGATCTGATAGGCAACATCATGATAGATGGGAAAAAGATTGGAATTGTCAGCGATTTCATTTTACTCCACAATCAACGAACGCCCTTAGTACCAGTTACAAAAAAATGCCTTAGTACCAGACAAAAAGTCAGGAGATCAGGAGACAAAAAGTCAGGAGACATATAGGTTTGGTAAAGTCATCTGTCAGGGACCTCTCCAAGTTTGGAGAAAATTAAGGTGCACCTGATTCAGTCCATGGTCTTTACCATCATTTGCAGGGCATCTGAGAGCTGGACAATGAATGGCAACAAGAATTGTTGCCTTTAAGTATGGTGTTGGAGGATAGCACTGAATATCACACAGACTCCCCAAAATCAAACAAATATGCCTTGGAGAAGGTTTATTCAGAGTGTTCATTGGAGATAAGGATGACATAACTTTCTCTCACATACTTTAGGCATGTTGTTAGGAGAAGCTATTCCTTAGAAAAGGACATCATGCTTGGAAAGTTATAGAGAGTCAACAGAAGAGGGCAAGACCCTACACAAGATGGAATGATGCAGTGACTGCACCAATGGGTTTAAGTATGTGAGAGATGGTGAGGCGGCCAGAGGATAGGACAGGGTTCAGAGCTATTGTTCTTAGGGCCACCATGAGTCAGATTCAACTTAACAGCATCTAACAACAATAACAAATTTAAAATTGGAAACAGTTTTCTGTCCAAGTTTCTATCTTCTTGAATTCATTCCTTGTATATAGTGGAGGATTGATTTTTTTATGTTTTAAAGTGATTTCTTGAAAAGAACTCATGTTTTTTGAACCACGCTTTGGGTTCAAATTACAATGATAGTTCCTTGTTAAGCACTGGACTGCTAACTGTTAGGTTGGCCGTTCAAACCCTCCAGCCACACATCTGGACAATGATGAAGCAGTCTACTTCCATAGAGATAAGAGCCCTAAAGCCTTTGTGCCTATGAGTGAGAATGGACCCTACAGCAGTGGATTTGGGTGTGGGTGTGGGTGTGTGTGGGGGGATGTGTGGGCACTCCGTAAGACCCCATTTCTTCATATGTGAAATGGAGATAGTAACAGCTGATTCACAGAGGATTACATTTGATAATGTAGTCAAAGTGCCTGATGCATAGTAGGTATATTAAATAATTGATGAAAGAATCAATAAGTATAGCTTTAAAAGCAGTGATTTCCTGGCAGGCACATACCCTTTAAAAAACCAAAAACTTCCTTCACGATGGTTTCCCATTACTCTGTGTAGTGCAGCAGTTACAAATTCTGCTAACCTGGGTTTTCATCCTTGTTCCAGCAGTAACTAGATATATGAGAACTGGACAAGTTACTCACCCTCTCTGCACCTCAGTTTTCTGCTCTTTGGATGGGGATAATACTAGTATCTACTTCATTGGATTGGCTTAGTGGTTTAAAATCAGAAAAAGTGTGGAAAAGGACTGTATCTTTTCTCCATACCCATTCATTCTGTGTGTTGCACAGGTTATTTGAGAAGCTGGACTCTAGGAAGAAGATTTTAGCATCAGGATTGAAGAAAGACTCTTCTCTCAACTGCCTCCAGGGCAGGTCGCTTAGAAAGTCTACAATGGGGAAATTACAGTGATGGACTGATGGGCTCTATATGCCTGCCCTTCCCTCTGTGTGTGGGCCTTGATGTTATCCACATTGCTAGTCTAATTTGGGAAGGACCTTACTGAAGTTTTCTGGTCATTCATACAAACAAGGCCGTGCTTTCTTATCCAGGTTGAGATGTCAAAGAAAGAAAAGTTGGTCAGGATTTAAGTGAAGCAGTATTAGATAACGGGCTAGCCTGGACATGTTTTCTGCCAACTTGAATTTTCTTACTGAGCTGAGAGAGCCTCACTGAGTTAGAGAATGAATGGGTTAGCCCAGTGCCCTTGGAAGTAGGAAAAATTTTTCTGCTTTATCTTACGTCTGACACAAGGGTTTCTTCAGGCTTTGGAACCTAGGGCCTTTACCGTGCACCTGCTCCCTAGGTCTTAAAGCAGCTTCTTTAGTCTAGCTATCATCAATTAACAATGAACAATGCGTCTATCAAATCTGTTTAGTTGCCCCAGGACCAACTGGTGTGGATTTCCCGAACTATCAGTGATAGACAAGAAACTTTGTAGCAATACAATAAACCTGTCCTCACAGAGTTGACTCCAACTTGGAGCCACACTGTAGGATGGAACACTCTGTAGAATATTGAAGGCTATAATCTTTATGGAGAAAATTATTAAAGATTACAGCCTTGGGAAGAGGAGACTGTCCCAAGGTTGCCTGCCTTCCACTTCTTGCTCATCTGCTGGGGTTCTGATCCTTATAATGTCTTCACTTGAGCAGATAAGTAGTTCAGCCCCAACACAGCAGACTGAGCCTAGAAAAGACAGCGTTTTAGAAGATGGCATGAGGTCGTAATAAGGTTTGCCTTAGTCCCAGAAAATAGGCCAGCTGGATATTCAGGTGTTCTGACATCTATGTACAAACTCCACTGCATTCTCAGGGCTCTGACCTTTAGAAAAGCACCGTTACAGTGTTTTCCTCTCCATCTAACACTCATTTCCAAACCCACTGAAGTGAAAGGGTCTATTAGTGCAGGGCCAGATCTGAAAGCACACAAAAACTGTATTCGTGAGGTTAAGAAATGGCTTAATAATTAAGTTAAAACAGTTGAAAGTGAATCTAATTTCAAACAGATCAGCTAACCGTGGTAGAAGCAAATGAGGGTGTGTTCCTTTCTATTTTTCCTTCCATCTCCAAGACACTGGCTCCAATCCCATGTGGTTTTTCTAGTTCCTTTTTTAAACTTCATATGCCTAAATTATTGCTCGTATGTTAAGTCGGTGTCACAGAGAATTGAAAACTGGAATGCATTTAATACGTTGTACGTTTATTTCCCTTCTGTTACAGCTAATAAGTTTCTTTTGCAGATCTGTTAGGACTTACTTGAATTTTACAGTCTGATAGAGGTGGCTTATTTTTGTTGTTGTTGTTGTTGTTTTTCTCTATGGCTATGAGCTATATTTTATTAGACACTGAGCCTGAGCTAATATTAATACATCAGTTCAAAATGTCTTTAGTATGTGTATAATACCTTTCGTCTGCCAATTTGAGTACTATCCTAAGTGTGATCAGAGCAAGCTGATGCCAAACTATTAGCATTCCTTTCACTTGCCTCACTAATTATGCAATCACTGATGAGAATTTTCCTCCTCCTGAGAGTTGTAGCTGGGACATAGTAAGGGGAGTTGCTTGCATCATGGTACTAATCGTGCCTTGATATTAATAATAGCAGATATTAGTGAGCTTCTACTATGTGTGAAGCTCTGGTGGCCTAGTGGTAAAGAATTCTGCTGCCAGTCCTAGAATGCATGGTTTGAGTCCACCAGCTGCTGCTTAGGAGAAAGAAGGAGAGTCTCCTCCCATGTGATTTGTTGCCTCTGAGGACCCAGAGGAGGCTCAGCTTTGAGCCACTTCCTACTTGACGGCACATAACAAACTACAACATCTCTCCTATGTATTTGGTGTTGATGCCTTTTTGTTTTTAGCTCTGGAGCAGGGCAGGAGGCTGAGGGTAGTTCGTTTTCCAAGTCACAATTAGGTGTTCTTTGCACTCTTCTAACACACTCACAAAGAGGCCTTAGGAAGTGGAATTGAGTTCTTCTTACCAAATGCTTTCTTAGAGGAAGTATGACCAGGATGCAGGGATGGTGAAACATCGTCTCATAGACCTTGGGCATGTTGTCAAGAAGCTCCAGTTCTTGGGGGCGGGGGGGAATCAAACTTGGAAAAGTAGAGGGTCAGTGAAAGAGGTGAAAACTCTCAACTAGATAGAGTGACACAGTGACCGCAGCAAAGGGCTTAAACATGGTGGAAATAGTGAGGATGGTACAAGATAGGTCAAGGTTTCACTCTGTTATTTGTAAGATTAGTTGATTTCACTAAAGAGGTCTGGCAGAACAATGATTAAGATCTCAGCTGCTAACCCAAAGGTCAGCAGTTCAAACCACCAGAAGCATTAATATCCAAAGAGAGAAGGGGGGGAACCCCCCCAACCCTATTGTTGTTGTATCTATTCCCATTCATAGCAATCCTATAGGAAAGAGTTGAACTGCTCTGTCTTCCTTTTGTGGAGCAGCTGATGGGTTTAAACTGCTGACCTTTGTATTAGAACTGAGTATCAAGTTCTAAAAAGAAGAGCTATGTTAGTTGGTTAACAAATTGAAAAAAATGACCTCTGGACAGTTCATGCGCTCAGGTGGTTTGGGCCCCAGAACTCTTGAGGCCACTTTGTGGACCTTTGCCCAGAAGCTCAGAGCATCTCCACCCACAGTCATCACAATGGGGCTTGGGATGGCCGCCTGCTTTCAGTGCTTTCTCTAGTGGAGGTGATACAGAGTGCAATCCTTAAATAAAGCGTGCATAGAATCCTAAGTGGTAGAAACTACTAACGTGTAAGGCTGCCAATTGAAAGGTCAGGGGTTCTGGCTCACCCAGTGGCACTTCAGGGAAAACATCCTGGCAGTCAGTCACCTTCCCCAAAAGCCAGATATTGGCAACCCTCGGGAGCACAGCTCTACTCTCACACCCACTGGATCGCCAGGAACAGATTTAATAGCAACCAGTTGAAGGCAAACCCCTTGTCTTTCCCAAAGGAGATCTATTCATTTATACCAGCACTGGGATTGAAGTATTTTGTTCACACACACTTGAAATTGTATGGCTTGTATTTTTTTACCAACTTGGTATGTGTACAGTGTTATCTTACTGTTTTCAACTTGTGTTTCCCTAATTATGAATGAGGTTGAACATATTTTGACATCATTTGGCCACTCAGATTTACCTTAGGTAGTGTGTGTATGTAAATCTTATCTGTTGTTTTGAGTGTATACCTTTTTATTGATTTATAGGATTTCTCTATATATTCTAAATATCTCAACTCTTTGCTGTTAAGTTGGTTCAGACTCTTAGCAACCCTCCACTGGGTTTCTGAGGTGATAAATTACTAAGGGATGAGATTGTCTGTCTTTCTCCTGGAGCCAATGGTCAATTCAAATCACTGAAGATGTGCTTTTCATATACTTTACAGTCAGATATGTATGAATTGAGTGTCTTCTCCCAGTTTATTACTTGTCTTCCAATGTTTGTGATACTTTTTTAGAAGTTTGTATATTTTTATGATTTATTAACTATTTTCCTGTCTTATGATGATAAAGGTTTCCTTCCAAGATTTTTGTTCTAAAATATTTCTATCTTCCCCCCCCCACACACACACAAAACAAACAAACAAACAAACAAAAAAAACCACCCCACTGCCACTGAGTCACTTCTAAGGCTACAAATACTAATGGGAGGGGACTGCCCCATCTTTATCTTACAGAGCGAATGGTGGATTTGAGCCATCAACCCTTTAGTTAACAACCTAGCATGTGACATGCTACGCCACGAAGTCTCCTTATTTTTCCCAACTAAGTATTCAATGTACCTGGAGTTTAATTTTTTGTATGATAGGTAGGGGTCATATTTCATTGTGGTATGTGTATATAAGGAATTGTTTCAGATAGTCTTATTGAAAGTCACATTTCTGCCTGCAATGTCAAGTTTCTACTTGATGGATGAATGCATGAATTGGTGTGGTATTAGCCTAAAGTTGGCTTTTTTTAGCCATTAGTTGGCCCCCTCAGGTCTCCCACTACCTTAGCTGTAGGCACATAGTCTTGCAAATCACCAATAGTTATGGGACTAGGATAAGAGAAAGAATGCTTCCCACACTGAACATAAAGACTTGAAGCAAGACTTACAGCTGCAAGACCCTGACGGTAGACTGTGGCATTGCTCTGGCGAAACTGTAGCAAGGTATGACCTGAGGCTTTTTCAATTTGTGCTGGCCACAGTTAAGATTTGAATGTTCTTGCTGGATGTTTGAAGGATAAGCTGACTTGTAACTGCTCTGAGGCAAATCTTCCTGGATAACTTGGATTTGACTGCTGAACTGAATCTGCAACCTGAACTTACTGAGGAATTGTGCCTTGAAATTGGTAGGCTAAAGCTTGGACTTGTATTTTGAGATAGTCTTTGCCTCCCCAATCACTTCCCTAATAAACCCTATTGTTAGTACCATAATAGTGAGTCTTTTGCTGCTGCAGGGTCTCTAGAGGCACCATGGAGCTGGGCTATGGGTTCTTTTTCTACTTTCTGCTCTGGGGTGCTGAGGGACTGTGCTGTTCTTAATCGCTCTGGCCCTTTCATAAGGATGCTAATGGCCTGGTGCCACCATGTCCAGTTTTCTTCTACTTGGACAATTGGTTTCTATCCCTCTGCTTAGAATCTTTTGACATTCCTATCTATTGCTGCATAATAACCATCTTGACACCAAGTAACCTAAAGTGATATTTACTATTTCACTGTTTCTGTGAGTTAGAAACCCAGGCTCAATTGAGCAAGGCTCCCTTGACTGTGGACCCCTTGTGAGGTTTTAGGGATTGTGTCATTCATCTTCTTCATTCTTACCTGGGGGAGGCTCTGTTCCTCTTCTCACTCATAGTGGTGACATGACTGGGTTTCTTTAGGAAATAATGGACTGAAGTTTCAGTTCTTTGTTGGTTGTTGAGCAGAAACCTCTCTCAGTTCTTCTTCACTTGGGCTTTTCCACGGAGCACCTCATAGCAGCTGCCCTCCCTCAGCAAGAAGAGAGAATAAGAAAGATGAAAGCCATGATCCTTTGGAACCAAATTTCAGAAGTGGAATTCTATCAGTTATGCCAAATATTAATATAGGCACACCTCGAAAGTGTTACAGGTTCATTTCCAACCACCACCATAAAACAAGTCACATGGATGTATTGGTTTCCCAGTACATACAAAAGTTAGGTTGACACTATACCGTGAACAAATTCCTCGTTTGTGATTAACTGCGTCTGCAACCTTCCAGAGGGTCAACTATACGTCAGTTATGACTCTACAAGTACACATCAACAACATAGTCTTTTAAGTGTACAACAGTATGAGGGAGGAGATTAAGGTACTGTGAGAATCACCACTAGGTGACACAGAGACAGGAAGTGAGTGTAAGCTATTAGAAAAAGGGTAACAATAGACTTGCTCAACATAGGGTTGACACAAATCTTCAATTTATAAACAAAGTGAAGTAAAGCACAATAAAGCAAAGCTTAAAAAAAAAACAAACACCAAAACACCACGGTATGCCTGTAATTAGGAGCAAGTCAAATAGCCTGGCCCACAATCCTGGAGAGGAGATTGAACATGGGTGTGGATACCAGGAGGTGGGGAGCCTCAAGGACCATCTTAAAGGCTTCCTGCTATATTTATAGAGTGATATAAATAATTCAGTCTTTTCATATTCATCTCCTTACTTTTGAGAGGGCTATTATCTTTGACTTCTTAAAAGCTATCTATGTCCAAAACAGAAATAGAAAGGTAGATTGGGCATGTCTTGGAGTGGGTGTGCAGAACGGCTTATTAGGAACTTTGAAAGTGATAGAAATATAAGAGAGAGGAAAATCTATAGATAAGAACTTTCTTCAGATGGCAAAATTTAATGTGACTGGAGGTATGTACCGTGTTCAGACCAGGAGGCTATTGTATGAACAAAGCAAGGGAAATTTATACCGTTAAAATTAAGAGTATGTCAGGGTTGTATTCTCTCTCCATATCTATTAAATTTGTATACTGTGCAAATTATTTGATCAGCTGGACTCTGATGAGCAATGTGGCATCAGGATCAGAGGGAGACTCATCAATGACCGTGTTATGCAGATGGCACAACTTTGCTTGCTCAGAGTGAGTTGGACTGAAGTACTTCTTGGAGAAGATCAAAGAATACAGCCTTCAATATGCTTTACATCTCAATGTCAAGAAAACAAAGATTCTTACTACTGGGCTTGTAGACAAAATCATGAGAGATGGAGAAAAGATTGAAACTGTCAATTTCATCTAACTTGGATCCACGATTAACACCCTTGGTATCAGCAGTCAGGAAGTCAGATGTATTGCACTGGGAAAGTCTGCAGTTGGGGACCTCTCCAAATGATTGAGGAGTAATAATGAAGTCAGTTTTAAGACCAAAGTGTGTCTGATTCAGTATATAGTCTTTCTGATCACTCGCTATGCATCTGAGAGCTGGACGATGAACAAAGATGACAAGAATTGATGTCTTTGAACTGTGGTGTTGGAGAAGAGCACTGTACGTCTCATGGACATCCAAGAGAACAAACAGATATGTTTTGGAGAGGGTGCAGCCAAAGTGCTCTTTGGAGGTAAAGATGATGAGACTTCACCTCATATACTTGGGCATGTTACTAGGAGGCATGTTTCTTGGAGAGTGACATGATGCTCAGAAGACCCTCAACCAGGTGCATGACACAGTTACTGCCTCAATAGGCTCTAATGTGTTAGGAAGTGTGAGGATGGCACAGGATAGGACAGGATTCACATCTACTCTTCATAGCATCACTATGGATTGTACTTGATTCGACAGCACCTAACAACCACAACCATGCTAGATTCTCTGAGTGGATTAAATGGTGAAGCGCTCCATAATCAACTGAAAGATTGGTGCTTGGAAGTCATCCAATGTCACCTTAGAAGATAGACTTGGCAGTCTCCTTCCAAAAGGTTCTAGCCTAGGAGAACTGTGAATCGGTTCCACCCAACACATGGGATTGCTGTAAGCTGGGATTGAGCAGACAACGGCCAACAGCAAAAATGCACTATGTAATTTTTCTTAATTTAACTGCATTTTCCAAGCTGAATAACAATCATGGAGACCTGTGGTAAGCATTTTACATTTTAACTCATCAATTATGAGACTGTTTGAAAAGAAAGTGTTGCATCTTGCTTGTTCGTCTTACGCAGTCCTCAGAGCTCAGTGGTGCTAAGACCATATTTCCAGTGTCATGGTGCTTAGAACAGATGAGAAGTTTGCTTTGTAATAACAGTTAATATCACACATGGCTTCTGTTTTTCACTAGAAACAACCAAACAGCTTCCAACATACTCACATGTTTACCTGGTTGGGAAAAACCCTTAGGGGTAGTTATTTGAAGTTGAACTTATTGCTTAAAGATAGACCTTACTACCTTAGTTGTCATGTTCCACAACACTCTAGTTCACAGATTCCTTTGTGTACTCCATAGAGTGAGGATGGTTTCAGATGTGGTTTCAGGGATTAATTATCACAGGAACTTCGTCATCATGAAAGCATCTTTACCCACCTCACTTTTTCTTCCTTCAGCTTTGCCACACCTGTGGCTCAGCTTCAGTTTATACTAATGAGTATTTTCAGGTAGTTTGAAAAAGAGAAGTTCAGATTTCTGCTCTTCTCATCACTGTTGTGATTAATAGGCTTCGTGGTTCAGAGTGAGTTCTAAGTTGCTTCTTTATGTCAAATTCTGTTGTGCATATGTGTCTGTGATGCCTATTTATTCATACCTCTGTAGATGGATGAGATTGAATTATAATTTCTGGAGTCCTAGATCCAGTTGTTAGGTGTCATTGAGTCACCCCTAGTTGATAGTGATCTTGTGTATGACTGATGGAAACTTTGCCCGATCTTTGCCATCTTCACAACCTCTGCTGTGCTTACGTTCATTGGTGCACTCGCTGTGTCTGTTTATTTTACTGAGGTCTTCTTTTTGACTGAACTTACACTTTTGCAAGTTTAATGTCCTTTTCCAAAGACTGATATCTCCTAATAATACATCCAACGTATGTCTTACCATTTCTACCTCTAAGAAGAACTCTAGTTGTGCTTCCTCCAAGACAGATTTGTCATTGTTTTTTGTTGGCCCATCCATGGTATATTCAATTCTTTTTACTAACACTACAGTTCAGAGGCATCAATTCTTCTTTTGTCTTCCTTATTCATTGTCCAACTTTTCCTATATTTTAGAGAAACTTAAGTGACTGATTCTAGAGTAACTTTCTAACTTTGCCCTAGTGCAGAAATAGCTTGAGTTTTCCTCAAATGTGCTTCTCTTTGAGTACGGGTGAGGATTAAACCGTTGGGGAGAAGTTTTTAGAAATATTTACTTTTTAGAAATGTTGCCAGACTTTTGTTAAAGCACATTTTTGGCAAAGCTTGTAACCTCTAAATTTTTATGGCAATATACAGGATACAAACCAATGACAATAGATCCACTCATGGCAAAGGTTCTTGCATAGGCTTATATTCTAGGTCTAGTGTTTCAATTCTACTTGCCCTCAGTTTGGTAATGTTACAGACCAAGGACTAGGAAAGTGTAAGCTCTTCTGAATGTCCAGTCCAAGCATCTAGAGCTAAGTTCAAAAAAAGAAAATAAAGTTAAGGAAAGATGAAAGTATTGAGTTAAAAGCCCACAAACGCAAGTGGTGAGATGGTATCCTAATGATTGCACTGCCACCTTCCTTCATGCTGCTTCTTAAGGATGTTTCTTGGCTCCTGCTAGGGAGCTCTGGTGGCTTAGTTAGTGGTAAGGAATTGCACAAAGATTTGTGGTTTGAATCTACTAGCCACTCTTGGGGAGAAAGATGAACAGTCTCCTTCCATGTGATTTACTGCCTCTGAAAACTCACTGGAGGATCAATAAGGGGTTGGTTTCTAATTGACGATACAAAACAACATTAAGAAGTTGTCCCTAGCATAATTCTAGGGAGTTGTGCTAACCCAAAGACCACAACTCTCTGCTGATTTGAATCCTACAGAGGCGATTCAGAAGAAAGATGGGCAAACTCCTCCCAAGCAATGTATAGCCTCAGAAAACTCACTAGCAGGTCATCTGTAGTTAGTCCCTACTCTACCAGCAATGAGTTGAATCCTTCACTTAAAGGGCAGTTTTGAACAAGGTAGCCGTTAGATAATTTGTTTTTAAATTTATTGTGTTGTGGTGAAATTTCACACTGTAACTTTGATTACTATCTGACAGTTGCTCTACAAATTGGTAAAAGAAGTTAGTTACATTTTTAACATGGTGTCAGCCCTTTCTAGAATTGCATTCTGGTTGTTCTTTCTCCAGTAATATAGTTTCCCTTCCTTTCTCTGCTTTAGGTAATGGTTGACCTTCTGAACTCTTGTAGTTTTTCAATGAAAATAGGAAACTAATGTATTTAAAGTAAAACTTGCAAAAGTGAGATTTTTGAAGGTTGTTGGGTTTTAGCTTTCCCCCCTGGTAATAGTGCAAAATTTAGGATGGCTCCCATTGAAACCACATTTCAGTAGTTTCCTGTGTAATCCATGTGGTCAGACTTGGTGCAGTTAAAAAATTATTCCAGATTCAAATTTATCTTGTGATAGGAAATCCCAAACAGTTTTTATTCTTCCCTGCTATCTTGCACTTGAAACTCAAATGGGGCCACTTCACCATAAGGAGAGTTTCCACAAAAATGTTTAGAGTCTTTTGAAAGAAGTTCAGAGCTGAAGAGCTGTATTCGTGTCTCTTGAGTCAGGTGAGGTAATAATTAGGTGATGGGCAGATGCCGGGTTTTGGTTTTTAGTAAGATGCTCGTTCTTTCATTTGGCAGTGCAAGTATGAGGGTGAGGGTCAGGAATCCTGAAAGAGAGAGGTGGCTGAGACCTTGTGGGGGGACATCACGTCTAT
>NW_006399820.1:8950045-8951498 GCF_000299155.1 Elephantulus edwardii | reverse complement strand
GCGTACGCCCTTCCCAATTTTGAACCATGCAGTGTTTCCTTGCTCTGTTCTGACGACTGCCTCCTGGTCCAAGTATAGGTTTCGCATTAGAACTATCAAGTGTTCTGGGATTCCCATTCTTCATTCCGAACATTGCCAGTAATGCATTTGATCCTCTAGAAGCTCGTTTAATCATTTATGTTTTGCCTCATTAGCAAAGCCTATGTTTACTTGACTACTACCATTATAAGATCTTAAAAATGATCAGTGATATCAAGATTCATGTAATTTATTATGATGGTTTGGGCAAACTGTTACAGAGTGAATTTGTTTCCCATTCAGTCCTTTGTACAAGTTCTATTTTGGGGCATTGGTTGCAGTCCCTTCACTGTAATAGCCTTCTCCCCTTTTATCCCTAGGTTCACTCTTTCCCTTCATCCTTCTTACTGCCCTTCGATCTTACTTGGTTGATTGCTTGAAGGGTATACTCCTCTCAAGTCTTCTCCTAGAGGGATTTTTGTTATATGTGCAAGCTAAAGTTCTTGGCTTCATAATTTGAAAGACCCTGTAGTAGTGATGCCTTTGGGAGGAGGAGTAGAGGAGAGAACAGTTACACCGGAGTGGTGTCTAATTTAGAATCACTGCTGCCCACAAGATATGGAAAGGCCAATGAGACTGAGAATTTCTAAAACACCAGGGTTCTCCCAAATAAATGAAAAGGTATAAGTAACTCTCTCCCATTCGAATGCTGTCAATCCTTTTGCATGCGAGCAAGTCTATTGCTAGGGAGCCTTGCAGAGACCATTTTTTTCCAGCATAGATTTCAAGAACTTGAGAATACTAACATCTTTGGTTGGCGATAACAGAGCATTCCTACTTACAGCATTGTACGATGCTCTGGATTTGGAAGATGTCCGGGAAAAATAGAGGAGAATGGGAGCCTGGCATCCTTCGCCCGCTGTATGTCTTGGTATCTGGTAGTGACAAGAAGCCTAGAGACAGAGTTGTCAGTCAGGCGTGGAAGGGAGCTGGCACATGGGCTCTGATTCCAGGGTTCTGGCAGCACCTGCAGGTTCCAGGGACAGAAGAACTCATTTAAATCTATACTAAAAGATGGGAAAGCAGGTGGCAATTCTCTTACAGGGATACCTTTTATCTGAGCAGAACCAGTCCAACTGTTCCTCATTCAAACACATTTTGCAACATATTCAAATGTAAGAAGACTGCGCATGTGTGTTCAGAGAAAACACAGTGGTGCGACATCTACAGCCCACACTTACAGTCTAACCACAGCTCCAGGACAGGGGTCCTCTGCTGGCCTCCTGTAGGGGAAAATGGAGTATCACAATCCCTTTTGCAAGACGCAGGGTCACATGGATAAAAGCAGCTTTGTGGGAATCACTCCCTCTAACAGGCATTTTTTTTAATTTGTTGTTGTTGTTATGTGCCGTCGAGTCGTTTCCGACTCATAGCG
>NW_006399820.1:8926926-8947896 GCF_000299155.1 Elephantulus edwardii | reverse complement strand
CCTCTCCTTGAAAAGCAAAAGAAAAACTCCCTCATTGGATTACACTCACTCATAGCTGACCCTCCAGCAGAGTTTTGGATGCTGTAAATCACACAGGAGTAGATTGCTCATCTTTCTGTCACAGAGGGACTCAGCCTTTGGGTGCACCTCCCAGCAGACTATGCCACCATGCTGTACCTTGATTTTGTCCTTTCTTTGTATTGATGTAAGTACATCTCTAATGTGTTGCCACCAGGGCTTTATTTAGTGTGAAGAAAGTCAAGCCACTTATCTGCTTCACCATTATACCTCTTGTCCATCAATTCAGAAACCACAGTAGCACAGTGGATTAACCGAAAAGCAGGCTGTTTGAACCCATGCTGTAGCTCAGCAGGAGAAAGACCTGGTGACCTGTTCCCTTAAAGGTTGCAGCCTAGATAACCTGGGGTTGGGGTGGTGAGGGGCAGGCATTTCTACTTGGTCACACACTGTTGCTGTGAGCGAAAACCTTACTCCATGGCACCTGTCTTATCAAGTTCTGCTAATAACTCAAGTATCACCAGCCAGTGGTGGCTTTAACGAACAAAAATTTATTTTATTCCAGTCTAGGATGCTGTAAGTTCCAATTTGAAAGTATTGTTTCTTGAGGAAGGCTCTTACCTCTTCAACTTGTGTTTCCTAGTTTTTTTAAAAAAAATCTGCATGTGTCTTGGCCTCAGTCTTACTCAGTCTTTACTCAGTTATTTAATTTCTCTGATGACATAGTGTATGGGGAATGGCACTGCTAACCAAAAGACTAACCCTTTATAGTGTTTCAGATCCATTAGTGGCCCTAGGGAGAAAGATGGGGACTCTCCTCCCATGTGATTTACTGCCCAGGAGAACCCACGGGAGGGTCAAATATGAGTCATTTTCAACTGGATGGCAGTGAGTTGAGATCTCTCAAATGCCATTGACTGAAGACCTACTCTGTACTAATTTGGTCTCTTTAACATAATGAAAAACTCATTCACCTATGAGATTTTGTTGTTGTTGATTGCCTTCGAGTCGAGCATGACTCATAGCGACCCTATGAACAAAAGACCTGAACTCTTTCTAAAACTATCAACATTTATCAAAGTTAATAGAGTTTCTGGAGGCATGTTGTTTAGGAAGCAGATGCCATTGCTGCACTCAGAAAACAGGTCTCCATCCCTTTTGATGGAAAGATCTGAGTTAGAACAAGTTTGGAAGGCCCTAAAACTCCATCTTCTCCCTTTGCTGGGTAGTGTAGCTGGCAGCTGACTAAACTAGTCTAAGTGAGCCCGGTGGGAGGAAGAACAGAGGCTGGGCTCTGGAGGCACCTTGATCTCTGGTGCTGTTAAGCTTTGTGATCAGTCAGTCAGGCATATAGTCATGTAATGATGTCCATTCCTCTTCTCTATAAACATGCGAGTGTTACTCTTCTGTTGGAGCACATTCTGTGGCCCAGAATATACTTTCTGGTAGGATGATGAGAGTTTGGGGATGACATATGCCATGTGTAGTAAGTACACAGAATACTGCTAACGACGCCCATGCCTTAATCCCAGGACATGTGACTATGAACTTTACGTGGCAAAGAGGACATTAAAAGTATGGATAAGTTAAGAATGTTCAGATGGGGAAATAATCCAGATAGGCCCAGTGTTATCACATACACACAAATCTCAAACCAGTTGCCAATAATTCAGACTCATGGTGACCCCATAATTCATATAAACCCCATGGGGAGGAGCAGCGGGCCCTGTGCAATGTGGTGCGTCCACAGGTTCTTACTGAAGACTCTTTGGAGCAGAGCACAGACTGGTTTCTGTGGTGTAGGCCAAGATATTTATTACTCACAGAGTCCACAGGGCAATGGTGAGGAAGAAAGCACACAGCAGCAGTAGCCAAGGCTACCCAGAATGGGGCTCCCATCCCAGAGGATGTTGGATCATGTCCAAACATACCCTGCTTCAGAATAAGGGAGGAGAATGCCCAACTCCCTCTCTCCCAAGGTTAAGGTTAAATCCTAATGACAGCCATGTCTGTATGTCAGATAGCATATACAGAGAACAGATAAGGAAAAGAGAGTAACAGGTGTAGAAAGTCCCCTGCAAGCAGTGGACATCATTTATTGTCTCTGTTTAGGATGGGCGACCATCCCCTCATGGCTATTCTAGATATTACTGGCATGAGGAGATGTTCTTCCTCCCTTACCCTACTCCAATAGCTTAATGGAGTTCCTTGTGTCTTCTGAGGGCAATCATTGTCCTCTAAAGCAAATACTTCACTTTGTGACTGGCCCTGAAGAAACTCATGTTCAGAGAGACAGGACTAAGCAGGTCATCCACCGCAGTTGATCAGGGCTCACATGTACCTGGCCCAAGCTTGTCATGTGTGGAGGAGGGTGGTGGAGAGAGCTTTACCTTAAGAAGGTACTGTCTGAGGTGAAACCTGAGAAAATATTAATAAGATGGTTGATTCAGGTTAAGAGTAGGACAAGGGCAAAGAGAAGTAACAGTTTCTTCTCCTCCCCATCTCTAGTTCCCTAGAACACAGTGTTTAGAACAATGTTAGATATTTCTATAAAAAAATCTATGTGAAAATAGCCACTGGCACATCTACTAGGTGATTCCCTAATACAATTGTGAGATCCAGATTTCTCAATAATTTTGGAGTTGCTGGGTCCTGTAAATGCTTAATGTAACCAGCTGCTAACTGAAAATTTGGTGGTTTAAGTTCTTGGTAAAAAGAGGCACAGAAGAAGATAGGCCTGCTGATCTACTTTTATTAAGTCAGTCACTAAAAACCTCTTCTACTCTGACATTCATGGGTTTACCCTGAGGTCAAGTTGACTTGACAACAACTTGACAGTATTAGAGAGTTTTGGCTAACTGCTCCCCTGAAAGTTCAACACACAGATTGAGAGCACAGACATTAAGATAGGTGAACTTCTTGGTAGACTTGACTTCTTCATTGTAGGTTAGGACTTATGAGTAGAGTATGTAGCCAAGATGTTCCCCAATGGTTCATAAATGGGCAACTCTGGGCCTCTCACCACCATTTATCTCTCAGTTTGCCATGCTATAGTGACTTCCATGTTCCTGGAAGATATGTCACCAGTATTTCAAATGCTAGCAAGCTCACCCATTGTAAACAGGTGTGAAAAGAAAAAGGACCATGGGGATGGCCATATCTGACCTTCACCAACTTCACAAAGGGGAACTGTCCCACCAAGAACATCAGTAACACAAAACCAATATTCATGAGGTCAGTTATGTCTCCCATACTCCCATTCTTCTTTCTACTCATCTCAACACCAAACTTAGTGTTTTGCTGGGTTCAAAATCCAATGTGATAGCTCACAGACCACCCAGAACCATGTTAGGGAAGTCAAAAGGTTGTAATCCAAGTTATTAGCAGAATACAGTCAAAGCAGTTTCCAAAATGTGCTCACAGGCACCCGAGTGTTATAAAGTTCTCATCCCTGCAAATTATGGCCTCCCACCCCTAGTTGCCCAACAAACTTGAGCAAAAGCTCTTAGCTCTGGTTCCAATTGTGTAACAGTCCCAAAGTAACCCCATCTCACGCCAGGCCTTTAGTTCAGCCATGCGTGCTCTTTTCCTGATAGTGAGGTTTCTTTATTGGTAGTGGGGAGAGGTCTCATTCTTCTTAACCTACAGGAAGATTATGCAGCTAAAGTTGTTCAATTTATTAGCAAGACTAGCCAGTCCCCTTATAGATTATTAAAACTGGCCGATCTCCTTTGAGGATAGGCTAACAAGCCTTATTGGCATTTTCCCATCCATCCACATGGTCAGGTCTGATTCAGATGGCTAAGAAACTTGTATTGAAAGATAAACTCTAGAACCGGTTTCACTGGAGTTGACAAACTAAGATTAACAGGCAGAATTGGGCATTCACTTCTGAAATACCAGGCCTTCAAAAGTCCTATGAATAACAGGAATGTTGTTGAATATATTGCCAGAAGATGATCCCTTCAGGTTAGAAGGCATTCAGAATGCAAGTGGGGAAGAGCTACCTCCTCACCCTAGAGTCTGTCATAATGACACAGATCATATGAAGCTTTCATCCAGTTAAAATCCTTCATTTACTAATGTGGCAAGATTCAAAATTAAGAGAAACAGTGGCAAACATGTACGGTAATAACTAGAGCATGGCACGTGTAACATATGAATCTAGAGAAAACTGTAAGTTGGCAAAAACTAAATGGAACACATAGACACTGACATCCTAGGGATTAATGAGCTGAGATGGACTAATATTGGTCACTTTTAATCAGACAATCATATGATCTGTTATGCCAGGAATAATGAAGAGGAATGGTACCACATTCATCATCAAAAAGAGTATTTCAAGATCTATCCCGAAGTGCAATGAATCGGAGTGATAGAATTCTATCCATGCACATATAAGGAAGACCTGTTAATACAATTATTATTTTCACTTGTGTACCAATCACTAAAGACTAAGATGAAGAAATGGAGGATTTCCACTAACATTTGCAGTCTGAAATTTATTAAGCATGCAATCAATATAGATTAATAATTGGAGACCAGAATGCAAAATTTGGATACAAAGAAGAACTAGTAGTTACAAAATATGGCCGTGTTGACAGAAATTACATGCAAGTACAATCTTGCTGAAGATTACACAGAACAGCTGAACAGTACATCAACAGGAAACGACCAGAAATTTAAGTTGTGTTCAGAAGAGCCTGTGGAACAGGGGGTATCATTGATGGTTTCTGCTGGATCTTGGCTGGAAGTCTAGAATACTGAAAAGATGTTTTGTTTGTGTTTTATTGACCATGGAAAGGCATTTGACTGTGTTTATAGCTCTCAAAATTATAGCTAATATTGAGAAGAAAGGGAATGCCAGAACTCTTAATGATGCTCATGTGAAAATTTATACATAGACCAAAAGTCACTTTTCTGAACAGAACAAGGAAATAACTTCAGGGTTTAAAATCATGAGAGGTGTGCACCAGGCTTATATCCTTTCCCCATACATACATATTCAATCTGTATGCTGAGTAAGTTTTTCAAGATGCTGGCTATGAAGAAGAATGTGGCACCAGGATTGATTGAAAGAAGACTTATTAACAACTTGCATTATACAGATGATACCTTGCTCACCAAAAGTGAAGAGGACCTAAAGTATTTACTGCAGAAAATGAAAGATTACAATCTTCAATCTAAATTATACCTTAACATCAAGACAACAAAAATTGCCACTACAATCGATACTCTTGGTACAAGCAACCAGAAAACCAGGAGACTTATTGTATTGGGAAAGTCTGCAGTTAGGGACCTCTCAAAATCAGTGAGGAGTAATGATGTTGGTTTAAAGTCTGTGGTGCGTGTGATTCAGGCCATGGTCTTTCTGATCACTTGCTATACATCTAAGAGCTGGACAGTGATTAAGGAAGACAAAAGAACAATAGCTGATGGGTTTAAACTGTTGCTGTCTAGTTTAATAAAATGTAAAAAAGAAGAATACATAATAATATCAAATTATGCAACATAGAAAGCTTGTCCTTGGTTATATGCCTACAGTTTAAGGAGCTGCCACTGGGTGATTTGAGCCTCCTGGTGCAGCAGAAGGCTGAAAGTAGACAGGACTCATAAGGCATTGAGCAGTGGGATGAGTTTATAATACATTCTCTGCTTCATAAAACCACTGCCCAGGCACTGAAGCCATGCTCCAGAGCATCTGGAAAAAAAAACCCTCTGCGACATTTGATAGAAATAATAAAACTGTTATCTACTAAGCTGCTGAGCACTTGAACTTGTGGAACACTAGAGAGTCCTCCTTATAAGCTTCAGACCCCACAGTATAGGAACCGACTCTTGGGAGAGAGTGTCTGTGTTGCATCTCTATGGGGCACCTCCACATTTTTCTGAGGAAGAAGTAGGTAGTTTTCATTGGTTTCTCAAAGCTATCTGTGATTTTAAAAGGCCAAGGAGAAATTAATCAACTTCTTAATCTTCATCTTGTACACCTAAACTTAGGAAGCAATTAATTTTTTAACCCTAGACCACAACACATGCTCTTGAAGACCACTTTCCTGAGTCCATCCCAGAAGACTTTGATGACCAGGGACAGAGACATCCTCCTAATCTACTATAAATTTAATCTAGAGAGTATGTCTGCGAATCCACTCATTCACTCAGTCATCCCACAACACTTACTGAATACCTCCTTTACACCTGGATCTGTGCTAGGCTCTTAGAATTCAGATTAATTAGGCAGCATCCCCACTTTTGTAGAACACTATCATTTCTGCTGAAAACAGACATTGTCTTTTTCTTCCAAAGTTGATGAATATACCCCATCCTCAAGACCTTCAAGTTATTTTTCATCAGTGAAAAGCTTGTCAACCCATTATAGTTCTAACTCCAGAATATCATACAAACAACCTGTCCCACCAGACAGCAGTCTCCCCCAAGGCCTGGGGCAGGTTTTGGGGCACCAGGTCTGGCCTCTCCCTGCTGTGGGAAGGATGGATCCCTTCCGTCCAGCTGTGCTCCTCCTTGTGAGGGCTTGGAGTGCAGGGAGACCAGCAGGGTAGCCACTCAGATGTATGGGAAGCATGGAAGTAAATAATGGTTTGGCTGTCATTGGGGTTGAGAGATTTATCCTCGTGGTTAACAACATTATTAATTTTGTAATTAGTCTCCTACAGTGAAAGCAAGAATTCTCCCACATCTATTCCAAGTCAATATTAGCCAGTGTAAATGGAGCTGTAAAAGTTCTTTTCATGTCCACATGTCTCATTATCCACTCACCTGAACATAAATCCAGTTGTTTCTGCATTATAAATCTTTTGTTCCAGTCTTTCCATCTTTCTGCCATCATCTTTACATATGTCCTTATTGGTGTCCATTGCAGTTATTATCACAATTTGTCACTTGATTTCTCTCAACACCTCTTCCCTCCAGATCCACACTCCACATCGCTGTTAAAGTTCCCCTCACAAGACATGGTCAGACAGAACCTCCCACACAGAACACAAAGGTACCTTAGGACCCTATTCTCAAAGAGTTGGTTAAAGAACTTGAAAGGGAAATATGCAAGAAAACCAAACCCAAACTCATTGTCAAACTGATTCCAACTCATAGCTACACCCCTACAGGACAGAGGAGAATCACTACATTGGGTTTCCAAGGTTACCATCTTCAGGAAGCCAATTGCCTCATCTTTCTCATATGGAGCAGCTGGTGGATTTGATCCTCTAACATCTTAGTTAGCAGTTTAGGGTCTCACCCACTACACCTCCTCTCTCTCAGCCCAACTCATTGCCGTTAAGTCAGAACTGACTCACAGGTAACTTTCCATTCGGCTTCCAAGGCTGTAGGTCACATGAGAGAAGATTGTCCATCTTTCTCTGTCAGAGCTTCTAGTTGATGCAAACACCGAAGTGGTGTAGCCTTTGGGTTAGTAACGTGACACCCTACAGACTACACCACCAGAGCCCCCTATGTCAGCTAGTACATGTATAATCTATTTAAAATTCCTTAACTTGGTCCAGCCCTTTAGGAAAGAAACCGTGACTCCTTTATACCTAAGTGGGGACCAGCTGGCCCAGAGTCAGTGCTTAGATCAAATAACCAGGATCGTGGGATGTGCCCGTGTCCATAATAAATGGACAGATCATGCAAGAAGATCTTTACTTGATTAATATGACAGTAAAGCTTTTGTTACATCTTACAATTCTGTTGTGTGTTTTTCCCCCACCCTGCCTCTCTCTCTCTCTAGGAATTCAGAAACAGACGTGGGAATCACCTAAGTTCGTCCTCCCACCCCTGGGCTGCAGGTCGACGGGACTCGGCGGCGAGTTCCAGGCTAGTGCTGCAGATGCAGAGGCTGCATGGAGACTGTGGGCTGAAGATATCTGTGGGCTTGGCTCTCTTGGTGCTCCTTTTGGCTTTCTTTGTGAAGCTCTATAATTAGAACACAATTGAGTGGAGTGTCTGGGAAGAGGAACAACTTGCTCATTAAAATCTTCATCGGACAGAAAAGCAAACCACATCAGTGCCGCAAGGGCGGTGATATCTAGTGCTCCTACCTCCCCTTCAGCCTTATTTTTTTAATGAGGTTCACCCGGTCTCACGTGGCTTTGAAGCCATTGGTTATTTGACCTAAAACCTAATATCAGCTGCCATAGCATATCATTTAAATTAAACTCACTGTGGTGTATTTTTAGCAAGAAAGTGCAAGTGGTTGCATTTGGGGCGAAAAAAAGCACAAACAAACCCAAACCAAACCTCCGTTCTTCAAGTCAGAACCTAATTGTATAGTGGCTCTGGTCATCTTTTCCTTGTGTGGGAAGCATTTTGAATCTTTAATAAACGTTTTTCAATGTCTCTTTCTCATTATCCTTTGGTATTAGAGTCACAGGACAAAATTCCTGAGAAAGTAACATATCTGCTCTGTAAACCTTTGCCCAGTTAGTTCACTGTAAAAACGCTAAAAAAACAAACAAACAAACAAACAAAAGACACACAAAAAAAACCCCAGACCAACCTAGAAAGTTTTTACTGCAAATGCGTTCCTGAAAAGTTGACATGAACTCGAATCCATTTGGAATGCACTGGAAGAGCGTGCCAATGAAAGAATGCTTAGAAACATGTTGTGAGGTGTGAAGACTTCAGCTACTTGTTCAGCACCCACAGACTTTCCAAAATTGAACAAATCTAAAGCAAGCTGGCATATAAGGTTGATCAGACTATATGTAGTCCTTTCTACCTCACTCCCTTGGCCTTTACTAAGTGAAGTATTTTCTTTCACAATAAAGGGAATATGTGTGGTGAGAAAAATCTTAGGTTTAGTTGAATGTAAACGTCATTTGCTGCCAGTGAATAGGCCTCTGACTCAAGGCAACTGGACAACTAAATGAAATGCTTCCCTGCCCAGCACCTATGATTACATTCCTGTGATTGGTTGTGGATCAGACCATTGTGATTCACAGAGTTTTCACTGCCTGATTTTAGAAAGGAGATTGCCAGACCTTTCTTCCTAGTTCTTCTTAGTCTAGAAGTTCCACTGAAACCTGTTCAACAATATGCCAGCCTCCCCTGACACATGATTGTCTAGACAGAGAGAAATGGTACCATATCATCACCAGCTGATTTTTCCCATCTTTAAACCAACGCTTGAGAACGTCCTTTAATCTCATGTTTCAGCTTTTAAAAACGTGTCTTTACAGAAATTAAATATTTCCTATTTTAAAAGACTTTAAACTTGAGTTGTATCATCAGTTGGTAAATTAAAAGAAAAGAAAAACAGACTTTAGTCTTACATTTCTGTCAATCCTGGTATATGCTTCTAAGAAATCACATTATTTTTTTATTATTATTAATTTCAGTGAAGATCTACAGAGATTTTGGAAATCACATTTTAAAGGTAAAGAAGCTGCCTGTAGAGGTAGAGATAAGGGATGGCAAATATCCCACGACCACCTGCCAGGAAACACTTGAAGGGGGCACCACTGAGCAGCAATTCGTTAACCACGTAGGGCCAGAGGCATAGTGGAGGAGGAGGGAACAGAGGAGAGCACCTGATGCGGGTACAATTCTAAAGGGCCATCACACCAGTCACTGCACATGGCTGCAGCTGCTGGACAGGAAGGAAGCTGATAGGATATTTGGAATGAGGAGGAGGAGGTGCAATTTTTATATTACCCTGTACTTGAATCAGGCTCAAGGTACTGTTCTTAGAGACTGTTCTGGGGAGTCATTACCCTGTTGGCATCATCAGTTGGGAGTTGTGCTGCTAACCCAAAGGCTTCATCTCTCTGATAGTTTGAACCCATAAGTGGCTAGATCAGAATGATGACATATCTTTTACAGCCTCAAAAACCTGCTGAAAGGTCAGCTAAGAGTTGGTTCTGGCTGGACAGCGATGAGATGGGAGGATAGATGCCCCTGCTCTCTATACCCCCATCAAGAGCTCCACAATCATGTCTGCTTGGTCACATTGGTAGAGTGCATTTGGTTAAGGAAAGTTAAGGAAAGCCATTTCTTTGTTAATAAGCAGAGTGAGTTCCAATGTGGTACTTTTTTTTAAAAAAAAAAAAAAAAACCTAACTGAGGTGAAAATACAAGGAAATTTGGAGGATAGCTAACTGGAAGAGTTCCAAATTTATTCTCATTTCCAAGAAAGGTGATCAATACAATGTGGAAATCATTGGACAATATCATTAGTATTACATGCTAGCAAAATACTGCTGAAAATAACTTTTAAAGGGCTAGAATGGTATTCAGAGAGCTGCCAGATATCCAAAGTAGATTTAGAAGCGTTCGTAGCACCAGGGATATCATTGCTGATGTCAGATGGATCCTGGCTAAAAACAGAAAATCAGAAGAATGTCTCTTTGTGCTTTATTGACTATACAAAGGCATTTGACTGGATTATAACATAGCTAACATTAAGAAAAACAGGAGTCCTGGAACACTTAATTGTCTTCATGTGAAAATTATACCTAGACCAAGAGGCTATTGTGTGATGTGAATGGAGCAAGAGAATGCTGTTGTTATTGTGTGCCATAGAGTTGCCTGTAACTCATAGTGACCCTAAATACAGTAGCTATGAAAATGGTCCTATCCTGAGCCGTTCTCACTGTCTCTCATACAACTAATTCTATTACTCCAGTTACTGTGTCAATCCATTTCATCCAGAATTGTCTTCTCTTACACTGTCCCTTCACCTTTCCAAGCATGATATCCTGCATGGTTTAAAATTAGTAAAGGTATATGTTAGAGGTGTATCCTTTCTCCATAACTATTTAATCTGTGTTTTGAGCAAATTATTCAAGAAGCTACGCTCTATGAGGATTGGAGGAAGACTCATCAGTAATCTTCAGTATGTGGATGACACAGCGTAGCTTACTAACGTGCTTGCTGCAGTAAGTTAAACATTGCAGCCTTCAATAAGGGTTGCATCTCAATGTCAAGAACACAACATTTCTCTCTGCTGGATTGATAGGCAATATGATGGATGGAGAAAAGATTGATATGCAACGACTTCATCTTACTTGGATCCACAATCAATACACTTGGTACCAGCAGTCAAAAAATCAGAAGATATATTGCACTGTAGTCAGGAACCTCTCCAAATTACTGAGTGTCATTGAGTCAGTTTGAGAACTAAGGTGTGCCTGATTCAGGCCATGGTCTTTTCAGTTACTTGCTTTACAATGAATAAGGATGACAGAAGAAGAATTGATGCCTTTGAACTGTGGTGTTGGAGAAGAGTACTGAATATCCCATGGACTGCCAAAAGAACAGCCAGTGTATCCTTGGAGGCAAAAATAGTAAAGCTATTTCTCACATACTTTGGCTGTATTGCTAGGAGTAGCTATTCCTTGGAGAGGGATATCATGCTTGGAAAGTTGGAGGGACAGCAAAGGAGAGGAAGACCCGCAACCAGGTAAATTAACACAGTGACTGTAGCAATGGACTTGAATGTGTCAGTTTGTGAGGATGGCACAGGATAGGACAGGATTCAGATCTATTGTTCATATAGTCAGTATGAGTTGTACTCAACTCGATAGCACCTAACAACCACCACCACAACACAGGACATAGAATATCCCATATTACTCAATATCCCAAAAGAACAAGCTGATACATGTTGGAAAAGGTGCAGGCAGAGTGCTCCTTGGAGGCAGAGATGGCCAAGCTTTGTCTCTCATACTTTGGGCATGTTGTTAGGAGAAGCTATTCCTTGGAAATGAACATCACATTGGGAATGTGGAGGGTCAGAAAAGGGAAGGAAGGTCTTCAATGAGATGGATTGACAACAGTGACACAGAAATGGGCTCAAATATGTCAGAGATGAGGAGTACGGCACAGGATAGGAGGTGATTCAGGTATGTTGTTTATAGAATCACTAGGAGTCATACTTGACTCAATGGCACCTAAAACGTAGGGCATCACACATTTGGTCTTAATCGGCCACTGCTACAAGGGAGAAAGATGGACAGTCTCCTCCTGTATGATTTACAGCCTTTGAAAACCCACTGGAGGGCCAGCAATTAATTAGTCAGTTCTAACTCAACAGCACATAACATGTTGTGGTTTGCTGTGAAGTTAGAACTGACCCATAGCTGACCCTCCCATGGGTTTTCAGAGGCAGTCAATTATATGGGAGGTGATTGCCCATCTTTCTCCCACGGAGCATCTGGTGGATTTGAACCGCATGCCTTTGGGATTGCAGTGTGGATTCTTATCACTAGGCCACCAGCGGTCTCTAACAACAACATAAAACCTAAGAATGTTAACACCTGCAGCTCACTGTAACAGGAAAGTTCTTTTCTCCTCCCATAGCCTCACTCTTCTACTCCCTTATCATCTCTCTTTTCCTTCTTTAGCTATGTGCTACCTTCTCTTCCTCTCTACATACTACATTTATTTCTTCCTCAAAGAGAAAGATGTACCAATTGAATAACAGCCCTTCTCCACCAGTGCAGATTCACAATGTTCCAAATGAACCAGTTGCCGCTACCTAACCCAGCAGGCAGTGGCATAGTCTGTAGGGCAATGTGCTGCTAGTCTAAAAACCCCACTTTCTGGCAGTTTAAACTGCTAACAGTACCTTGTGAGAAGGATGATCATTTGCCTCCTTTATGGTTTGTTGTTGTTAATTGCTGTCGAATTGAGCACGATTCATAGACCTGAAACAGAAGACCTGAAACCTTTCTATAACCATGGTCATTTCTCAAAGTTCATAGAGTGGTTTACAGAAGCATGTTGTTTAGGAAGTGGATGCGACGTATAACTTACAGTCTCTCAACACTCCACTGGAGGGTCAGCTATAATCTGGTTCCAACTAGACAGTAGAGAGTTTTTATAATATTGCTGTTATATATTAAACAGGCTCCGAGCCTGGAGCCTGTAAACACTTCACTGAGCAATCTTTTAAGGACATGAGTAGAACTGCCCCTTAGGGTTGCCAGTTCCTACACAAACCAATTGACACATCTTTCAAACATGGAGCAGCTTGTGGGTCCTTAATTGTTGACCTGGGGTCAGCAGCCGAGCACGTAAGCAGCGCTCTACCGAGGCTCTTACCCAAGCGGCACCTTGCCCACACTCAGACCACAGTTGCACTCTGATCTCAGAGGAGCCTGGTGTTGCAATGGTTAAAGAACTTGGCTGCTAACCACACGGTTGACAGTGCGAACACTCGCTGCTTCGAGGGAGAAAGGTGAGACTTGTCTGCTTCTTTAAAGATTTACAACCATGGTAATCACTATGAGTCAGAATCTGCGCAGCGTCTGTGGCTTTGGGTTTTGGTTTCTTCGGTCTGGAAAGTTAAAAAGCTGCCGCCACGCCGCAGAGGCCAGATCATACCCGCTATCAGTCATCACATTCCTGCCACCTGGCGAGGGGCAGAGTAGGAACTGTGGCCTGGAAATCATCTTTTCCATGGCCTCCTGCTCAGAGGGAAGGAGAGGGGGCATGTGTGCTGAGTGTGTACAACACAGTTCTCTCTAAAGATAGGACGCTGGAAGGGACCGAGCCTGGAGCCTGTAAACACTTGCTTTGTCATCAGGAGAGCTGTTATCTTTCAGCTGATCTCCTTCCTGGCACTGAGTGTCCCCTGCCCAGCCCCAACCAGACAGGGTGTGTGAATTCTCTTTCCTACAGAATCTCACTGGAAGGGTCATGCCTCACTTTGGGGCAGACGTCTTAAAGGCCAGTGTACAGTTCGTTCACCATTTGCTCTTCAAACGACTGTGGGCCTGACTGAACATGTCAGTATGCCTCTCCCTGCACCTAGATCCCCTAATGAATTACATGCTCAGTGACCCCAGACAGCTGGATGTGTACAGATGAGCAAGAGATGAGTTTCTCTTGTGTGAGATCTTTGAGATTTTGAGGTGGTTTCAATCATCTCACACACATGTGAATGTTGGACAATGAATAAGGAAAACCAAAGGACAAGTGAGGTTTCTGATTTGTGATGTTGGTAAAGACTATTAACTATATACCACAGATGGTGACTCTCCTGTCGCCAAAAGAATTAACACATCTTTCTTGGAAGAAGTGTAGCCAGAGTGCTTTCCAGAAACACAGAGGAAAGACTTTGTCTCCCATATTTTGGGCATATTATTAGACGGAACGAGTCCCTGGAGAAAGGAATCGTTAGGAATTGAATTGTGATTCTTCCCAGGGCAGCTCTGATGTGTTGTCTGGAGTGAGTAGTGCTGCGAATCCAAAGGTCTTGCTTCAGCGATTTGTGTTTACTCTTTGGGTTAAAAATGGACAGTCCCCTTTGTTATAATTTACAACCTGGGAAACCCATGGAGGGTCACTTGTGAGTCAGAATCAACACAAGAGCAGGGAGTTTTGAGATTTTAAAATGCACGACTTGCGGGGAGGGATTGTATAACAATGAAAGAATTTTTCATTTACTTTTCAGAACAAAGGCTGCATAGTGGAGTGGACTTGGGGGAGGGACTTTATAACAATGAAATAATTTTGCTTTTCAAGGAAAAGGGTGAACTGGTGGGGGCGAGGTTGGGCAGGGAGAAAAGTGCAACAATGAATGAATGGAAATCCAAAGTCGCTGTAAACTTTCATTAAAATTAATTTTAAAAAATGCACATATGAATGATACAGTGTGAAAATTACATAGTGATCCCATGATCTGATAAAACAAATAGTTGTAAGATGATTAAGGGTGGAATGTCACACTTCTTGATCCTTCACAGCCCAAAGCTGATGGGGAAGTTCCCCTGGGGTGTGGCCTGTAATACCTATTATCACACAAGAGATCAAAAGAGTCTAGTGGAGATCTCAGGACCACCGAAAGGAATTGCCAGATGTGGAACTCATCCTTCCGAACTCAATCCCAGTGGTAGGAAGCATCTTGACACCAGAGAGACCAGGTCTGTAGACGCTGAAGGAAAACAGGGCACTCCCTCCAGAACTAGCATAAAGAGGACCTTTGCTGACAATATTCTCTTGTTTTCAAGTTGGAACTGACTCAGAGCTGACCCTCCATTGGTTTTCAGAGTTTGTGAATCACACAGGAGGCGACTGCCCGTCTTCCTCCCAAGGAGCAGCTGACAGATTCGAACTACCTATCTTTGGGTTGGCAGTCTACTCTTTGCCCACTAGGCCATGAGAACTCTCTCTGGGGGCTAGCACCCTGAATCTGAACTTCAAGCCTCCTAAACTATGATAAAATGTGTGTTTGTTAAAGCTCTCCACTGGTGATATCTCTTGTTAGAGCAGCACTGGAAAACTAAAATGGAACTTGGTTCTGGGGATGGCTTGCTGCTCCAACACCTAAAATGTGGATGGGGTATAGACTGGATAATGAGTAGAGGCAGGAAGAGTTTCCAGGTGCCTAACCATAAAAGCCTACATTGCCCTGGAGAAATTGGTAAAATGATAAACTTCAAAGGCTATTCTGGTGAAGGAAAGAAGGGAGGAGCCTTGTAACAGTGGAGACAGCCCAGATGATGAGAAATAGCAACAGCTGAACCAGGAGATCTGCAGAGATGGAGACGGACATAAGGCGGCACAGAGATGACCCGGGGGCAGGAGCGTTTCTGTCCACACCTGCCCCTGGCTCGTGACCTCTGAACTTGGCTCCGCCATCTTCAATCCTGACAGCCTCACCTTGGATCCATCTGCCTCCAAAACCTGCAGTCCCCACAGCTCCTTGACCAATTTGTCTCCCTCCCCAGAACTGAGATCTGACCTGCAGACCTGAGACTTGCCAGCCTCTACATTCACATGAGCCATTTGCTTGAAAGATAACTATCTACACTTAACTGTAGGGATGTGTATACACACACACACACATCTGTACATATACATGCATATAGACACATATATGTATACGTGTGTGTGTGTTCTCTAGAAAACAGTTTAAGACAAGCATTAAGCTTGGATACTTTCCTACTTTGGCTCAAAAATCTTCCAATTTATTATGGTTGGAGCTGACTCATAGCTGACTTCCCCCCTCCCCCACCTGCCCCAGGAGGTTCCCAAGGCTGTAAATCACACAAACGGAGAGAGCCCATCTTTCTCCCTCAGAGCTGCAAGTGAATTTGAACCGATGCATATGACCTTTAGGTTAGCAGCACAGCTCTGTATGGACGATGTCACCAGAGCTCTCTTGGGAAAGGAGGTAATCAGTGAAAAAGGAAGACGCTCAGCATGACAGATCGGCACAGACTCAAGCACAGTGGCAATTGCGAGGGCAGCGCAGGGTCAGGCAATCATGCGTTTCCGTTATACTTGGGGTTGCTTTGAGTCGAACTGACAAGACAGCACCCAACAACAGCAGTCATAGCATAAGAATCCCTGAGTAGCACAGATGTCTAACGTGTGACTGCCTGCCAAGAGATTGGAGATTCAAGAACATCCAGAGGCACCTCAGAAGAAATGACTGGCGATCTACTTCCTAAAGCTCTGGAAGACATGAAATTGCCATGAGTCAGAATAGATGTGATGGAAATTGGTTTTGTCACAGCACAGCCTGGACCCATCATGGATCATGCAAGGATCTAGCCATGCTGAGAAGACCTGTAGGCTGGAAAGATCTACTAATTTTATTTTCTGTTAGTATCAGTCATCTATCAAAGTCATCTCTTTTTTTTTATCCTTCATCTTTTTTTTTCTTTGAATATGCATTCTGCTGTGAAGAAGGAAACAAATGAAGGCATCTTTTCAGTGATTTTTAAGTAAATTCTTCGTTAAACCAAAACTCAGTGCCATCAAGTCAACTGAGCCAAATGGATGTAGATAAATGTATCTAAATCATATGGTGATAGCTTGATGAATTTTCAAAAAGTAAACACACAACGTAGCCAGCACCTAGAGATCCCTTGATGCGCCTTCCCAATCACTAGCCTCGTCACTGCAAAGGCAACCCCTAGCCTGATTCACTTACTTTATGCAGATCTGCATGTTTATTAATTGAATAGAAATGGAAACATCTAGTGTGCACTACTTTGTGTCTGCTTTCTGTCGTGCAGTAATGATTCACTTTCATTGCTGATAGCTCTGCTATTGAGTGGACATACCACGCAGTATTTGTCTACTGTACATCTGAGAGTTTCCTAATTTATTCTATTATGACTGAAGCTGCCATAAGCATTCATATGTCTGTGTTTTGATATTAAATAAAAGGATTTATGGGGCTAATATATATCTAAAAGTTGGGTCGCAGTGTCATGGAATTCTTATACGTTCAACTTTTGTTGTTGTTGTTGTCCGGTGCATCCAGTGGACTGTAACACACAGTCATCCTATGAGCAGCCGATCAGAACCTTGCCCTATCGTGTGCCAGTCTTACAACCTCCACCAGGCTCAAACCTGTTGTTACACTGTGTCATTTCATCTCCGTGAGGGCCTTCCTCTCTTTCTCCTACCCTCTACCTTTCCCAGCATGGTGTCTTTGACTGAGGGCTGACTCTTCCTGACAACATGACCATCTTTGCCTCCCTCTCAGGTGCACTTTGGTTGCACATCCTCCAAGACTGACTTGTTCTTCTGTAATCAATGAAGTCAGTGCTCTTCTCCAACATCACATTTCAAAAGAATCGGTTCTTTTTTAGTCATCCAACTTTCGGATGAAAGGACACATCTTCAAAGACCATGGCTTGGATCAGGTGCACCTTAATCTTTATATCGCTGTCCTGGCTTTTAATCCTTAAGTGAGGTCCTTGACTGCAGCTGATCCTGTGTATGTCAGCTTTAGTCGACAGTGCCAGTGTCTTTCTAAAGTGGTGGTAGCAATTTATATTCCTATGAGCAATGTAAGAAAATTTTAAATGCAGTACCTTTGCTTAATTGAATTTTCTTTCTGGCCCTATTATCTTCTTGGATCCCGGTGTCACAGAGGTTAAGTTCCTGGCTACCAATCAAAAGATCTGTGGTTGAGAACCTTCAGTCACTGCAAAGGAGAAAAAGAAGGCAATCTTTGTCTTCCCTTGGATACCTTACGAGGCCCTTCTTCTCTACCCTGTGGGTTGGAATGGAGACAACCGCAAAGGTTTGGTTTCTTCCTTCTTTTTCCTTTTGCTATTTTTCAATTGATCTGTCTTTGCTTCCTCCCTTCCATGGGAGACATCTTTCAAATATGCCAGATATTATGATATGCATTTGATACATATGGTAAACCTCAAGGCATCCTGGCTCCACGGCTTAACAGGTTAAAAGACCTGTCCAGTAGGTAGGAGATCCTGGGTTTGAATCCAAACAAGAGCTTTTGTGCTTTTCCTGCTCTCAAGAAAGGTCATGGGTAGGCACTCTGTAAATTTAAGTATGAATTACACCTTAACAGAAAACAAAAAAATCAAAATAAATGCTTTACTGGGAAAAAATCTGCTTTCAAAGATCTCTTGAAAGTATAAATAGCAAGGATGTCACTTTAAAGGCTAAGATGTGCCTGATCTAAGCTATGGCACTTTGAATTGCTTCCTATGCATGTGAAAGTTGCAGTGAATACGGAAGATTGAAAAAGATATGATACCTTTTAATTGTGATATTGGTGAATAATACTTAATATATGAGTTGCCAATAGAAGAAAAACAATACCTTGGAGAGAATGCAACCAGGGTGCTGCATAGAGGCCAGGATGTTGAAACTTGCCTTGTATACTTTTGGTACATTTGCAAGAAAGGTCAGACCTTGGAAAAAGATATAATGCACCGAAAAATGCAGTGGCAGCGAAAGGGAAGACAGCCCTCAAAGAGATGATTGATGCAGAGACTGCAACAATAATGGCCGAGAGGACAGGGATTGTGAAGATGGTGCATGACAGGGCGAGGTTTCAACCTGTTATTCAGGGGCTTTCTATAAACCACAGTCAACCCAACAGCACCTACCAGCCAATCCTGAAAAAGAAATTCAGAGAAAGATACTATAATTATTCTTATTTTACCAAGGGGGGAGGAATCTAAACCCACAGATTAAGTTCCATGCCCTAACAGCACCAGTACCAACCAACACCAAAACCAATGAGTCAATCCCAATTGGCAATGACACCACTAACACCACGTGTTACAAAGGAACATTTCTCTGGGTTTTCTTAAGTGTAGATCTCGGTGGCCTAGGGGTAAGGAGTTGGGTTGCCAACCCAAAGCCGTGCACTTAGAATCCAACAGTTGCTGTTAAGGAGAAAGAGGAACAGTTTCCTCATTTGTGATTTACGGCTTCTGAAAATCCACTAGAGGAGTGTGGGGTGGTCAGCTTTGAGTTTATATCTCACTTGATGGCACATAACAACAAAACAATATAGAAGCAGATTTTCAGCACTTACTTCTATGGGGCCATTGAATATGCTTTATCTCAGTGGTCAAGAGCAAGCTGTCTGTACCACCCAGGGACCTCCGAAGGGGCACAGAGCTACTGACTGTAGAGATAAGACTTGAATATAACTTGACTTCGAAGTCTACACTCTTTACTACACTATCTACTCTTCCTGTCCTCTTATCCCATTTGTGACCTAAAATGGACCTATACTGATAGGTGCCTCTCTAGGGCCATGTGGATGCCTGGGTTTTCTGGGCAAACTTAGCTCTTCACTCATGCCTCCCTGCTCCAATACTGTGCTGAGGCTGAATAGGCTTTACTAAAGCATTCAAATGTCTTTGCTTTATGCCTTGTTGATTGTTCCTTCCCCCACCCTCTACTTTTCCCCCTAATCTTCTCCTGTTTCAAATATGAGTCCATTTGGGGATGTAAAGAATTCCTTGGTAAAAATCTTTGCTTTGTTGTTGAAGAAAAATGTGTGTCTAAACATCAGATTTCCATATGTGGTACAGTCAAAACATATGCTACTTCTGTTGTCTTCCCTCCAGGTTGGAATTTTCAGTGTATATTATAAGGTGTCATAGAAAGAGAATTAGAGTTACAAATGAAGCTCCAAGGGGTTTTGTCACTAATTTAAAAAAAGAAAAGAAGAGAGAAGGAAAAGGAACAAATGTAGGAGAAAGAAAAAGGATGAAGGGAGGGGTTTGAAAATAGTCTCCGTGCCTGGCTCCCAAGGTACCCCAGGATCTATGATGAATTTAGAGTACCAGTGGCTATTTCTAAATTGTACAGAAAGTGGTATGTATTAGATATTTTACAAAGAAAGAAAAACACACAACAAAACAACTGACTCAAAATAGCTCATTAGACCCTGCAAGATTTTGGGTTTTTTTATGATGTCATCTCTTAAGTATGACTGGTTGTTTGGCAGTTGTTTTAACAAAAAGCAAGAACTTATTAAAAGCTGTGGTGGAACAAGAAATGAAAATGACATAGTCCAATCTTATTCCAACTTTTGAGAACTGTATGTCCATATTCCATTAATAACTGTAGAAATATGAACAATCTCCTGTGTGATTTACAGCTTCTGAAAATCTGCTGGAGGATGGTTATTGTTGTTGTTGTTAGGTGCCATCGAGTGGAGTACAACTCATAGCAACCCTATGAACAGAAGATAAGAACCCTATTCTATCTTGTGCCATCCTCACACTTCCTGGCACACAAGAGCCCATTGCAGCAGTCATTCCACCTGGTTGAGGGTCTTCCTCTCCTTTGCTGACTCTCCACCTTTCCCAGCATCATGTCCTTCTCCAAGAAATAGCCCCTATTAGCAACATTCCCAAAGTATGTGAGGCAAAGCCTCATCATTCCAACCTCCAAAGAGCACTCTGGCTGCACCCTCTCCAAGATATAGATGTTCATTCTTGTGGCCGTCCATGGGATGTTCAGTGCTCTTTTTCAACACCACAACTCAAAGGCATCACTCCTTTTCTGTCACACAAATTCATGGTTATTAAGTTCCAATTTGATGGCACATAACAATGTAAAAATTTTAAAATGAAATAAAAGTCTTTTCCTATCCATTTCTCTCTGAACTTTGATAAATGTCAATAGCTGTAGAGGGGCTTTAGACATTTTGTCCATAGGGTCACTGTGAATAGTGCTCTACTAGAAGACAATCAA
>NW_006399820.1:8905767-8926826 GCF_000299155.1 Elephantulus edwardii | reverse complement strand
TTATCTATTTATTTATTTTCAGTTACCATAAGTTTTTAAAGGGAACTCTAGTGGTATTGTCTGTAGGGAGCTGTACTGCTGACACAAAAGTCACACCTCCCTGGTGGTTCAAATCCACCAGTTTCTGAATGGAGAAAGACAAGCAATCTCCTTCCACACAACGTACAGCCTCAGAAACCCAAAGGAGGGTCAGCTGGGAATCAACTTCGACTTGATGACAATGAACTAAATAACATTAAGAGGTTTGGTGGTATAGTGTGCAACAATCAGGCTTTGAACTAAAGGTCAATGGTTCAAACTCACCACTTTCCCTGAAGGAAAAGGTCTCACAGAAAGTCTCCTCCTATAGAGATTTACAGCCTTAGAAACCCAATATAGAGTCACTATAAGCATCAGGATTTTGGCTTGGAGACTTTTAAATATTATATTAGAACATACTCTGTTATTTTGACCTAACTCCTTAAACAAAACTATTAAGTAGTTCTTTTGCTTAGGGGATTGCCCAAAGTCTGAGAATCTCTGCTCTATTATTTTTGGTATGTGCCATCAAGTTGCCTGTGACTCATAGTGACCCTATGTACAACAGCTCTGAAGCCTGTTCTGTCCTGTGCTGGTCTCATTGACTCTGACACATGGACCCCCGTTGCCCTGTATCAGTTATTGTATCAGTCCAGCTCTTCCAGGGTCCTCCTCTCCAGTGCTGACCCCCATCCTTCTGAGTATGATGTCCTTCTCCAAGGATTTGTGCCTCCTGGCCACATGCTCAAACTGTGTAAGAGAGAGCCTCGAAATTTGACTTCACTCTCTCCTCGAAAGACCTATTTGTTTTCTTGGTGGTCCAAGACTCTTCTCCTGCACCACAACTCAAAGGCATTGATTCTTCTTCTGTCATCTTTAGCCTTTTCTAGCTCTCTGATGTATAGCGAGTAATTGCAAAGACTATGGTCAGAGTCAAGTGCACCCTAGTCTCTAGATTGACATTATTGCTTTTCAGTACTCTGCAAAGGTCCCTGACAGATTTATCTAATGCAATTAATCTTTTGATTTCCTGAATGCTGGTGCCAAGAGTGTTGATTGTGGAGCAAAGCAAGCAGTAACTGTTAACAACCTCAGTCTCTTCTCCATCCATCATGGTGCTTCCCATTGGCCCAGTGAGAATTTTGTCTTCTTGATATTACACTTCAATCCAAATTGAAGACTACTGTATTACATATGCTAATTTAGTAGGTCTGCATTAAACTTTCAGTTAATCAGGAGGAGCTGGACTGTGAAGAAGAATGTGGCATCAGGATTGGAGGAAGACTCATCAATCTTCTTTATTATGCATATGATACAACCTTGCTTGCTGAAAGTAAGGAAGACTTGAATCACTTGCTGCAGAAAGTTAAACACTGCAGTCTTCAATATCGGTTGCATCTCTACATTAAGAAAACAAAAATCCTCCCCACTGGATTGATAGACTACATCATAAGAGATGCAGAAAAGATTGACAAAACTGTCAACAACTTCATCTTACTTGGATCCACAATCAATACACTTGATACCACCAATCAGGAGATCAGGAGATGTATTGCACAGGGAGAGTCTCTAGTCAGGGACCTCTCCAGATTATTGAGGAAATATTATGTCAGTTTGATGACTAAGGTGTGCCTGATTCATGTCATGGTCTTTTCAATCACTTGCTATCCATCTGAAAGTTGGACAATGATTAAGGATGATAGAAGAATAATTGATCTCTTTGTGTTGTAATGTTGGAAAAGAGCAATGAATGTCCCATGGACTGCCAATGAAATGAACAGCTGTATCTCAGAGAAGGTGCAGCCAGAGTGCTCCTTGGAAGCAAAGTTGACAAAGTTTCATCTCACACACTCTTGGCATGTTGCTAGGAGATATTGTTTCTTGGAGAGGGACATCATGCTTGGAAAGGTGGAAGGATGGCAAAGGAGAGGAAGATTCCCAGCCAGGTGGATTGTCACAGTGACTGCAGCAATGGGCTTGAGTGGTCAGAGTTTGTGAGGCTGGCACTGGAGAGGACAGGGTTCAGATCTGTTTTTCATAGGGTCACTGGAGATCCTCCTGTGCCTTGACCTTGTCTGGTGTCAAGGAACTTCCCAATGCAGGCACCTCAATCCTGAAAGATGCACACCACTTCTGGCAGTGCTATCTGGCTGATACTGAAGTCTCTCCTTCTCGTTCAATTTTTCTTCCCTTCCCGCCCCTACACGCCCCCCCCCCCGAAAAGTTTTTATTAGTACATGGCATTGTAAGTCAAGAGATTTTTCTAGCAGGAGATATTATATGCAATGATTATTATGTTAATGAATATGACCCTAGTATTAAGAGTTCTATTTTTCCAATTTTTAAATTGAGATTTTAATGAAAGTTTACAAAGAACTTGGGTTTTCCCATCTCCCCTCCCCGTCCCGATAACTTTTTTCTTGGGGAAAAAAGTTATTTCACTGTCATATAGTCCTCCCCCCTCCCCCTTTTCTTCCCTTTTGTCTTACAAGGGAGCTCTGGTAGCATAGTTTTTAGGGAGCTGAGCTGCTAACCCAAAGGTGAAGGCTATCAGTTCAAATCCACCAACCGCTCTGTAAGATGGGCAGGCTCCTCCTGTGCAATTTATAACCTCAGAAAACTGCAGCTGGACCAAATGAGTGCATGAGTGAGTCTACCTGGCAGGCCATGTTCTAGGGAAACTTCCCATACAAGGATGTATTTAAGGAGTTTGCATTCGACCTTTAACCCTTTAAAAGGATTTCATTTATCAGATCATGGGAAATCATTGCAAAGCTTCCACATTATATCATTGCATACATTTATTTTGTTGTAAGCTGTCAAGCCCAACCAACTCATAGCTGACCCTCCAGCGGGTTCTCAGGGCCTGTAAATCACACAGAAGGTGATTGCTATCTTTTTCCTTTGGAGCAGCTGATGGATTTGAATTGGCAGCACACCTCTTAACCATTATGCCACCAGAGCTTAGGGGAACACAATCCAATCCATGACAGTGTTGAAAAAGCTAAGGATTTAAGGTTTCAGTTCTTGTTTCCAAATACAAATATGAAGAAAGTTATATAAGGAAATAATATGAGATTTAGGAAAGCTTTGGTTTCAATTCAATGTGTCATTATTGTTCCTCGTCTATAAAACAGGGTCGAGATGGCTTTGCAGGGTGAAAGATGAAATAAGACCACGTGTATAAAATGCCATATTCTTGGCATACAACACAAGTTCCTTTGCCACTCTTCCAGGATTACTTTTTTCTAGTTAAAGATGAAAACAAATCTTGTCCAGTTTAATGTTTTAAATTCTGTCACTAACACGTGACCACCCAAAAGAATTATATGTGGAATAATAAATTAAAAAAAATTATGCCTCAAGGGACTTGGAGGGAGTCTAATTCTCACAAACACAGCAAAGGAAGAAAAATTCAAAGAAAATGGATTGCAGCTGTATTTGAAGAGATCAAATTAATGAATGGTGTGGAGTACAGATTTGGGTGGGCGATCTAAGATCAAGGAGATTTTTCCAGAGTCAAAGATGAAAAGAGCAAACAGATTAATAGTGAGGCCTAAAAGTCATGCCCTCCCCCACCCTGCCTAGGGGGCAAAAGGAAATGCAGGCGCTATTATTCTTCCTTGGATTTCTGTCAATTATTTCCTACCAGTCCTGTTAAGTAAAGTCAGAGCTTGAAATGTCCCAACTGTAGAAGTTGAAGCAAATAATTGAATTTGCTGATGGTTTTCTTATGGTTTTCCTAGTTTATGGATATCCAAATACAACTTCTGGGCATTGATGAATCAAGTGCTTAAAGGGGCGGGGGGGGGGGAGAGAAAGAAAGAAAATAAAAGAACTCCCTTCCTTACCTAGACCCCGAAAATGATGTAAAACACCAGGGTCAACATAAGGAGGAAAATTAGAGTTCAGAAGAAATCTGAAGAACTAGGAGTTCACTGTTGGGTTTATATAATCTGCTTTTAATATGCCTAATTAATCTTAGTAACTATAGATGCTATTCATACTGTCTAATTTTAAAGTCAAAGCTTTCAATTTCCACCTGACCCCTAGTTTCCCAAGAAAAGAAGAAAACATATGTCAGAATTGACTTGAAAGCAAGAGTTTTGCATTGTGGGTTTTGAATATATTTGTTTGGGGGTTTTATTGGTTCTTTTTTTAAGTAGCTGTAAAACAGTTTCACCATACTGTTCACACAAGATTCTTTAGATTTGGGTCTCTTCTCAAGGCACTGCCATATTGTGTCCAGGAAGCCACACATACCATCCGCATGGTGTACACTTTAACATGCTGCCTAATTTTGAAACACACAAACCACAACTTAGTTTTAAATTGAATCTCACCTGTTTCAAGGAGGTAACTTTGGTATGACATGAACGACACTCTTAAGCTTCAGAGTAATTTCAGATACTCTCATGTGAGTCTTTGCTCTTGAAGAATTTGTGTAATAGCTTTGTCCCCACAGCAGGAGTTTAATTTGACATTCTCGCTGTTAACTACTGTCAAATTGGCCCCAGACTAATGGCAACTTCATCTTGTAGTTGTTATGTGATGTTGAGTCACCAGCGATTCATAGTGATCTTTCAGCTCTATACCCTGATCCCTGTGCCCATCTTATCGTCTCTGACGCATCTACTTCTATTACCCCAGTCACTGAATCAATCCTTCTCATCGATGCTCTTCCTCTCCTGTGCTGTCCCTCCACCCTCCCAAGCATAACTTCTCTCTAATACCCAAAGGAATTAAATGCTTCCCAATCCTGTGCCATTCTCATGATCTACACTCATACAGATATGCATTGCCTTTGAGCCAATTCTAACTCATCGTGACCCTATATGACAGAAACTCCCAGTAGGGTTTCCTAGGTTGTGATCTTTACAAAGGTGAGCTCTGATAGTTTGTTGTTATGTGTCATTGAGTCGCTGATGACTCATAGTGACCCTATGTACAACAGCCCTAAACTCTGCTCTACCCTGAGCCAACCTTATTGTCTCTAACACACCTACTCCATTACCATAGTCCCTGAATCAATCCATCTAATTGATGGTCTTCCTTTCTTTCTCTGTCCCTCCACCCTCCTGAGCATGATGCTCCTCTCCAAGGACTGGTCTCTCCTTGCAACATGCCCAAAGTATGTCAGATGAAGCCTCAGAATACTTACCTCCAAGGAGCAGCCTGCTTTCACTCTCTCCAGGACAAACCTGTTTGTCCATGGTATATTTAATAGTCTTCTCCAACACCACAGCTCAAAGGCATCAATTCTCTATGATCCCTAGTTTAGTGACGGGGATTCATGCTGTCAACTCAAAGGTACATGGTTTGAACCCACAAGCTACTCTGCAGGAGAATGATGGGGTATCTCCGATGTGATTTACTTCCTCTGAAAACTTGCTGATGGTGAGCTATGGGTCCATCTGATTCAATAATACACAATAGTAGCACCAACACAATTAAACAAAAATAAACATTAAAAAATGAAATGAAATGAAAAAAAAAAGAAAGAAAATAAGGAAGAAAAAAACAACAGAAACAAGGGAGTTCTGGGTACAGTCTGTGTGTAGCAAGTTGCCCTGCCAGCTCCAATGCTGCGTTCATGGTCAGACTCATAGTTACTGTATCTGACAGAGTGAAAGTGCCCCATAGAGTTTTGAAGGTTGCAAGTCTTTATGGAAGCAGATTACCACATTTTCCCCCTCAGTTTTGAACTACCCTTCTTTGGTTAGCAACCAAGAGCTTTAATCAATGCAGTCAACCCTCTTTATATAATGGGCAAACTCACCTTATTGACATTGACCAACTCATAACCAACACATGGGAGGAGACTGCCCACCTTTCTCCCTGGCAGTAGACAGTAGGTTCAAACTGCCAGCGAGGCATGGCCTTAGTTAGGAGTGCAACTCCCTGTTGACTACATCCTCAGAGTTCCTTATATAAGGGAAGAAGCTAGAAATGAAATTGAAAAATCATCTTCAGCCACGTTGCAAAGGATGAAGCATTCTGACGCCATGCTAAAGAATCTAGATGTTAACCACGATGTTAATCTAGATGTAGACCACGAAAAGCCACTGCAGGCTTCCAAACAAGGAAGCATTACAGACAGACTCACATCATAAAGATGACCAGTGACAGGACAGAGGAAGGCTGGTTCTCTTGATGTTCCGAGTCAGTGATCTCGCCTTACCTTTATCAACACTGCTGGAAACATGGAATGTAGTAAGCACTTGCTCAGCACCACAGAGCCAGGTTTAACCAAGTCCCTGTCATTGACTGAGTTTTCAGACTGATGTTTAGCTTCCAAATTTGCCCGCTTCTGGGAGTGCTGTTAACAAGCTTCAGCTTAGTCAGTCAGACACAGCTTTTGTTCTTGTCCTTGACATTACTGACTCGAGCATTATTGCTGCTGATACTGGGGAGATTTTCAGTTTTGAAATCAATGCTTTAATACAAAACTGGATGTGTGGAGCTTGTCATTAGTTTAATTAAGAAAGTGCTTTGGTGAGCCTTAAACTCCTGTCTTTGTAGTTCAGGAGCTTTGATCACTAATCTTGGCTTTCGCACATCCACACTGGATGTCTTTTAGGGACCTAGCAACCCTCTATCCTTCCAAAACCTGCTCTCTTCTCCAATTATCTACTGAGATTTACATGACTGACTCTAGTTTTCTGATCCTCTATTCTTAAACCCTTTTGCTATATCTGCTCAGTTGAAAGTTCATAGGCTCTTACTAATAGATACAGATGATTAACACTCAGATCTTGGATAGCAAACTTAGAGAGTGCTGTTTTTGTTATGGTTGCTGAAAGATTTCTAGAACCTTATTTGGGATCACATGAAGTACAAGGGAAGAGCTTCTAGGTAATAAACACCAATTTGTGGTCCACTATATTCAATTCCAAACTTCACATGAAAACTCTCAATTCCTGGCCCATTGTAGGATTAATACAGATCATGCCCACAAGTCCAGGGGGAAAAAGGACCATGATTTGGTCTCAACTTTATGTTTTAAGGATGAACAAGTAAATCTCTCACCTAAGGAAAAAAATAATGGTGAATAGTCAATATCATGACTCATTTGGTTCTGTATCTGAGGGTAAAGTCCAAAGGCCAAGCAAATCTACAAGAAGATGGAGCTTATACAGTCTGGGCCACAGCTCTAGTTAAGAACCTAAAATCCTCACTGCCCTCAAGTCAGAACAGACTCCTCCAGGGGGTTTTCAGAGGCTGTCAATTTTCTGATGAGGGTTGGGTAGGTCGGGAAGATTGTCTTTATTTCATGAAGCAGCTGGTAAATGTGATACACCTGCTTTTAGGTTACAGGGGCAACTCCTTAACCCACTTTGGATACCAGAGTAAGGAAAGGATCTTTTAAAAAATGTTTTATGTGGTAAAATATGCTCAGGATGAGTTGGTTTTATTTCTTTTACAGAATAGTGTGTGTGTGTGTGTGTGTGTGTGTGTGTGTGTGTGTGTGTGTAGTAGGATCAGGACCAACCAATAGCGGGCCCTCTGGGTCAGCACATCTTCTTGCCTAATACTAGGCCGCCAAACTCGCTCTCACACGCTCTTGCTCTCTTTCTCTATAGAGCGATAGAGCTAAAGGGCTATAGTGCTAGAGCTGATAGAGCAGAGATAAAGGGGATCTCGAGTGGAGCTAGAGAAGATATAGAGATACAGATATAGGGAACTCTGGTGGCCGAGTGGCAAGAAACTCTGCTGCAATCCCAAAGGCACGTGGTGTGAATACACCAGCTGCTTCGTGGGAGAAGGCTGGGCACTCTCCTCCCATCTGATTAACTGCCTCTGAAAACCCAATGAAGGGTCAGCTCTGACTATGGTACACAACAACAACAACCACAACCACACACGTGCATGCATGCATGCATGCACGCACGCACACACGCAAACACACCCACCCCTGGTAGCCTAGTGGTAAACAGTTGCAATATGGTTCAAATGCACCAATTATTCTACAGGAGAAAGATGGGCAACCTCTTTCCATGTGATTTATAGCCTCCGAAAACTCAGCGATGAGTTGGTTTCAACACAATGGTATGTAAAAAACAGCTTGTCAATAATTTGTCTTCCTTTACATTCTTCCAAGAAATGAGGTCTCTGATTCCATTCATACAGGTCAAAGGGCTCAAGTTTCTCACCAAGTTTCTTCATCTTTCTCCCCCTTTCTTTTTTTTTTTTATTGTATTATTTTTACGTGTACCGTCAAATCAGATCTGACTGGTACAGGAGGAGATTGCCCCCTCTTTCTCCAGCAGAGCACCTGGTTTCCCGCCCCCTCCCCTTTCAATGCAATACCTTAATTTTGTTTTTAAAGAGGAAATGTTGAAAATTCCAAAGCAATCATAGGAAAAGCAAAAGTTGGTTGGCTATCACCAGTCTAAAAAATTTAATCTCCTCTAACCAGATTTGCCTTGGGCAATCAGAATTATATTCACTACAAGAAAATTCATTAGCTAAAAATGTTGTATTCGAGATGGAAGAATATTTTTAATGCTTTTAAACACACAAAGCAAAGTGGGTGAGGGAGGGGAAAAAAGCAATTTAACACCAGCTTTCCCTCTCGCTATGTGGCAGTCAAGCCTTCTATCTGAGGAGCTGCTGTAACTCCAATTAATATGAAAAGCAAAACTTATGGCAAACCAACATTAAAATTACACATCTAAAGTCCCAGAAAACCATCACATGCTGACTTCTGGTAATTGACTCCAAGCAGCCTGTGTTTGTCTGTAAAGTGTCAGTAAGTTTCAACTTTTTTGCAGAAAGATTTGAAAAAAGTTGAGCCATGAATGAAGTCTGCTCTTCTCCATGCTTGATGGAAGTGAATCTAGTGAATCTAAGTCTCACCGATACACCTGAGACTAGATCTTGATTGAAAAAAAACCAGGGAGGGTAAATATTGTAGCTCAGCCTAGAGTAAGAACAATGGGGGCTGATGAAAATGATATAGTTGGATGTTCCTTTAGTTTTATAGTTGAAGAAACTGAGGTTAAAAAAACCCTTTAAACTCATTGTCCTCCAGTTGGAACTGACTCCTAGCCAACCTTCCATTGGGTTTCCAAGGCTGTAAATCACATGGAATGAGACTGTCCATCTTTTTCCTAGAGCCACAGGTGAATTTGAACCACCAGAAAGCCTTTGGGTTAGCAATACAAGTCCCTTACTCCAAGTAAGGCTCTCCTATCCAATGTATGGTGTTGCTGAACAAAGATCCAACTATTGTGTTTGTCGTTGAAATGTGGTTGCTGTTGTTGTTATGTGCCGTCGAGTCCCTTGCAACTCATAGCAACCCTATGTACAACAGCCCTAAACTCTGCTCTATCCTGCGCCAACCTCACTGTCTCTGACACACCCACCCCCATGACCCCAGATACTGAATCTACTTTGAAGAAAAACTCTGGATCTAACTACGTCCAGAAGCTTGTAACTAAGTCCATTTCCTGAGATTTCTGTCATGGCTAAGAGACCATGAACAGGTGCTTGAGCATTTAGGAGGTGCCTCAGGTAATAATCTGAGGGTCTTGACCGAAACAGAATTCCTCCTGGAAGCAGATTGCAACTTTTGAAGGGGCAAGTCACTGTGGCAAACGCTTCATGAGCACTTGCTATGTGTCAGGCACTGTGATTGGTAATGGATCATAAAAGAAAATGAATAGTACTTCCACCATTGTGAAAATTGAGGATAATTATAACACAACCACGAAAGGCAGAAAATGCAGGGAATTATCAGTGAAAGTTGGAGGAGTATCTCACTCAGACTGAGGAGGTCCAGAAATCTGTCTAATAGAAGGGTGAATGGAGTGAAGACCAAAGCAGATTGAAAGGCACTGAAGGGGGCAAGAGTCAAGAGTCTTAACCAGAAAGCTGAGAGATGAGTGGGGTTTAGCCAGAGGGCTAGGGGAGATGCGTATGGAGACTGAAGCAGAGGACTTAAAAAAGAGGATGCAATGGACAAAGTTCAAGAAAATAGGATCTTGAGTGAAATGGCTAACAGGAGCAAAGGCTTGGGATCCAGGAAACAAAGTGCATTCAAGCAACTGAAGGAAAGTCATAAAAGGATCATCAGAAGAAAGCAGCCAGACTAATAAGGATCTTGTGAATTTTGGTGAAGGAATTTACATTAGTGGTTGTCTTTGTTACCCAGTGCTGCTATAACAAAAATATCACAAGCGGGTGGCTTTCAGGAACAGACGTTTATTCTCCTTTTTTCTTTTTGGAGGCCCAAAGTTCAAAATCAGGATCTTAGAAATGTCAATTCTTTCTGGGAACTTTTCTCCTAATTTCTAGGGACCATCAGTAACCCTTGTGATCCTTGGTGTCTGTCTTCTCTCATATGTGTCTCTGTGTTTGTTCTGCTCTCTCTAAATCTCAGAAGTGATGAGATTTAGGGTCCACCCTACAATAGTATGAATTCACTGAAGCAACAGAAGAAATGTACTTGTTTCCAAACAGGGCCATGTTTATAGGATAAATGTTAGGATTTCAACACATTTTGGGTATAGAGTGAAAGAGACCATTTAGTTTCTAAATGACTGAAAACCCTTTGGTTGTTTGTTTGTTTGTTTGTTTTTAGAGGGAAAGAGGAGGTAATTTGCTTGAGGTTGTTGACAGGTACAACTTTCCTGGCTCCACAGTCAACACTCTTGACACTAGCAGTCAGGAAATCAAAAGACAAATTGCACGAAAATGTGCTGTCAGAGACCTCTCCAGAGCGCTGAAAAGCAACAATGTCAGCCTAGAGACTAGGGCGTGCCTGGTCCAGGGCATGGTCTTTTGCAATACTTGCTATGCATCAGAGAGCAGAGAGCTGGAAAATGACTAAGGATGACAGATGAATCAATGCCTTGTTGTGGTGCTAGAGAAGAGTCTTGAACATACCATGGACCACCAAAAAAAACAACAAACAAGTCTCTCTTGGAGAGGGTGAAACCAAATTTCTTCTTGGAGACTAGGATTTTGAAACTCCATCTCACATATTTTGGGCATGTAGCCAGGAGGAACCGGTCTTTAGAGAAGGACGTCATACTTGGAAGGGTGAAGGGACAACGCAGGGGAGAAAGACCCTGGATGAGATGGATTGATACAGTAACTGGGACAGTAAGGGTATATGTATTGTAATCAGTGAGACTGGCTCAGGACAGGGCAGGCTTCAGAGCTGCTGTACATAGGGTTGCTATGAGCCACAGGTGACTCAACAGCACATAGCAACAACAACCACAATGGTTTATAACCTTGGATACACAGTGGGGAGTTCTACTTTGTTCTGTAGGGTTGCTGTGAGATTAAATTGATTCAATGGCAGTAGGCTTTCAATGGTAATTCTTTTCCCCCTTTAATTTTGTGTTTGACCATGTAACTTTGAGACAGAATGTTCATACCATAAAATCCATCCACAGAAAAAGGTACAATTTATGTTTTTAGCATGGTTGCAAGACTGCATATTAAAGACTGCATTAAATTATAATTGATTTTACAAAATTTTCATTAACCCCAAAAGAAATGAAATTGCAGTTCACTCACCATTCTTTGTCTTTCCAGCTTATGTCAACTTTCTGTCTACTACTATATGCCTCTATGGATTTGCCTGTTTTGGACCTTTTGTAATCAATGAAATCATCCAACTTTGTTGTTTTTGAGTGATGTCAAATTAGCTCCAACTCAGAGACTCACGTAAAACAGAACAAAACACTGTCTTGTCCTTCCCTGTCCTCACAGTGCTGATAAGTTTGAGCTCACTGTTGCAACCACTGTGTTAGTCCATCTCATTGGGGTTCTTCCTCTTTTACTTTGTTCACTTACTACTTTACTGAGTGGCATGTCTTCCTCAGGGACTGGCCTTCTGACACACATCAATATTTCATACTTGTTCATTGCCAAGTAATACTGCATTGCATGATTATGCTATATTTTCATAATTATTCAACAATTGCTAGGCATTTGGGTTGTTTCCATTTTGGGTGGGGTTCTAAATAAGGCTGTGATAGATATAGTCACAGAAATTTGCACGTGAAATATATTCTCATTTTACTTGAATTCTGGGTCATATGGTAGCTCTGTGTTTAACATTGAGAAGAACAGCCTGGAATTTCCCCAGCAGCTGCATCATTGTACATTGCAGCAGCAGCAGCATCCACAAGTTCCAATGCCTCCCCATCCTTGCCCTCATTTGCTATTGTCTACCTCTTTGATTGTAGCCATCCTAATAAATCCACGAGTGATGTGAACAATTACCATCATTGACTGCTAATAAAAAAGCTGGATGTTCCACCCATGATGCATTGGAAAATCTAGTGATCTACTTGAAAACAACAACAACAAAAAAATATCAGCCATTGAAAAGTTTACGGTGCCCAGCTCTGCTGTGACACACACGGGGAGGGCTCCACAAAGGCAGCAGCTCTGTGAGGCGGACTCGTCAGACAAGTGGGAGGCAGTATCACATTTAGGGATTTATTTGCATTTCGTAGATGACTAATTACGCTGAACATTATTAGTGTCCATTGGCCATTGACAATCTTTGGAGAATATTGAAGGTTTTAGACAGGTAAAATGACACGGTCAGATATTGTCTCTTAAAAAGATTACAAATTTGTGGGGTGGGGGCGGGGGATGGAGATGGTGGTAGTAGATGGGAAACTAACTTATTCTGTACACTTTCACCTGAACCACAATAAATTTTTTTGTAGAACTAGATGACGCAAGTGTAAATTATTTTTTAAAAAATCCCACAATAATGGATGGTTGAAATAAACAAAAATAAATGAAAAAGATACATTTTTAAAAAGATCACCAGGGCCTGCATTGCATTGAAGGAGGTTTGAAATGAAAGAGGGAGATTGTTCAGTAGGCTCTTATTGTAATATAAGGAAGAGATAGGGCTCAATTGGTCTAGGATAGATTGTTCAGTAGGTTCTTACAGTGATATAAGGAAGAGGTAGGGCTCAATTGGTCTAGGGTAATGGCAGAGAGGTTGCATTTAAGGTGGTTCTTCTACAAATGTTGAGGAAGTTGAGCTGAGGTGACTGGAAAAGGCATGAGGCAGGATCACAAGGGTCTCCTAGATAAAACCTGAACAACTCAGTAAATGGTGGATGGCTGAGCTCAGAAGGCGGCAATGAGTAGAGGTAGCAGCACTGTTTTTTGGTGGTGGTTTGTCTGTTGTTGTTTGGTTTTTTTTAAAATTATTTTATAGTGCTTTACATACAAAGTTCACATATATTGCTTTCCACACCAGACCTTTCCTCTTTCCTTTGCCAACCCTTCCCTCAGCACAGTTCCCTTAGAGAAGTTGGGTTTGATAGTCTTGCAGGGACTCTAGATGCAGAAGTTCTCTGGAGAGTTGGATGTAGCAGCCCATGACTCAGGGAATAAGTCTAGAAAAAAATTCATGTGGACTCTGTGTTCTGTACTCCATCCCACAGTGGAAAACAGAATGATAATAGGACCCTAAAACCCCATCATGGTAAGGAGTTGCGCTGCCAACCCAAAGACATGAGTTCAAATCCACCAGGTGCTCCAGGAGGAAAAAGAACTGATTTTTTTCCTGTGCAATTTGCTGTCTCTGAAAACCTGCTGGAGGGTCAATCCTGAGTGAATTCCATCTTGTTGGTACATACCACAACCACAACCACCTCCCTGAGGTAATAGATGCTCCGAAGGCACCAGACCCCACAGGGCCTGACTTTCTGGAGAGAAGATTATCTCAATACTATGAGGAATGGTAATGCACATTTTAAGGGACATATGTCAGGACCTGTAATATATATATATATATATATCAAATACCATAAACTGAGTGACTTAAAAGAATAGAAATGTATTTTCTTGGAATTATAGCAGCTTTCATTCATTACAGTTGAGTCAGAACTTGTTCGTAGCTGACCCTCTAGAGGGCTTTTCAGGCTGTAAACCTCACAGGAAAAGATTGTCCATTTTCCGTGGAGTGGCTGGTGGATTCGAACCACCAGAGAAGCACCAGCTGTGGGTTAGCAGCACAGCTTCCACAGAGTACCGGCAAAGTCACATTCTCTTTAAAAGTTCCTTATCTCCCAGATTCTTGTAGCCCCGGCATTCCTTGATACTTGACAGCGTAACTCCAGTCACTGCCTCTATCTTCATGTGGCTGTCTTCCATCTTTGTGCATCTGTCTCTGCACTGCTTCTTATAAAGACACTATTCGCATCCATCCTGTTACAATATGGCCTGACATTAACCAATCACATATGTAAAGACACTATTCTAAGTCAAGTCACATTCAGAGATACCAGAAGTTCTGGCTCAACAGTTTATTTGGGGAGATGCAAATCAATTCCTCACAGAGCTCAAGGGTAAACATCACGAAACAACAAAGCAGCCACAACCCAGGCAAGTAATGGCAGCAACCTTTTAGGACCAGGCAGGTGAAAATCAATCATGGATGCTAACAAAGCAAGCACTTAAGGAAATAAAATGGTGCAGATGAGTTACACTCTGGGCTGCTAACCAAAAGGTGGGAGTTTTAAATCCATTCACGGGTGCCTCAGAGGAAAGGCCTGGCAACCTACTTCTACAGAACCAGCCATTGAAAACCCTGCACAGCAGTCTTACTCCGGCACACACACAGGGCTACCAAGCATCAACGATCAATACAACAGCCACTCATAACCAAGCCAATCTATTGTCATCAATCTATTTCAGTCATAGCAATCCTAATGGTTAGAGTAGAACTGGTACATGGCCTTTCTATTGCTGCCAGTCCTTACAGAAGTAGATTGCCTCATTTTCTCATGAAGAGTTGATAGAGGAGTCGAACTGCTAGCCTTTTGTTAAGTAGCTAAATGCTTTAACCACCATGACACCAGAACTCCTGCTATTTTCATGTGTGTTGATTTTGGATCCAAGTAAAATGATATTATTGACATCAGTGAGCTGTGGCTGCTTAGAGCTAAGGAGTTGCACTGTCAACCCAAAGGAACATAGTTCAAATCTACCAGCTGGCTATTCTATTCTGGGAGAAAGATGGCAATCTCTTTCTGTGCAATTTACTGCTTCTGAAACTCTGCTGTCGGATGAGCTGTGAGTCAGTTCTGACCCAACAGTGCATAACAACAACAATAATCTTTTCCCCACTTATTATGATCGTGCTTATTTTTGTCCTGATTGTGGGAATTTTTGTTGTATATGGCAGTTCAAATTCACCCATCATTCCTTCCAGGCAATTTACAATCTCAGAAACTTGGTAGAGTTCAGCCATTAATTGTTCTTGACTTGCGGGCAATTAGTTTAGAATGTTTTATATGTTGAGATGGTAATCCATTCTGATGGCAATCCACAATTCTTCAGTAAGGGCTTTGTTGTTGTGTACCATAGAGTTGGAACTAATGCATAGCTGATCCTTCAGCAGGTTTTCAGTATAATCGCACAGGAGGCAATTGCCCATCTTTCTCCTGTGGAGCAGCTGCTGGGTTTGAACTTCATACCTTTGGATTGGCAATGCAGCTCCTTGCCACTAGGCCACCAGTGTTTTAACTCTTCTGGTAGAAAGGTTGCACCATCTCCATATTGCAGGCTGTTGATGAGTATTCCTCCAATCCTGATGCCACCATCTTCTTCACAAAGTCTAATTTCTCAAATTATTTACTCAGCATACAGATTGAATAGGTATTGAAAAGGCAACCCTGAAACCACCTTTCTTGCTTTTATACTATGCAGTGTTTCCTTGTTTTGTTAGAATAGCTGCTACTTAGGCTACATGAGCATAAGGAAGTGTTCTAGAATTCTCATTCTTTGCATTGAAGATGAAATTAAAAAATAAAAGCATGTTCATGACTGGATAGAGGAACTATCATACAATGGATTACTAGGCAACATTGATAAACAATGAGGAATTTGTGAAACACTGCATAACATGGGTGAATCTATTATAAAGGACACTATACTAGGTAAAATGAGTGCATTACAAAAGAATAAATATTGTCTCATTCACAGTGACCCTGTAGGTTCACATACAGAGACCCTCTTACTAGTATTATTGACACAGAATAGAAGGGGTGAAGTAGAAAATCAGTTAATAGATAGCAAGTATTTATTCAAGAGAAGGATGGGCAATCTCCTCCAGAGCGATTTACTGCCTCTGAAAACGCACTGGAGGATCACCTATGTGTTGGGTCCAACTTGACGGTAAACAACAACAATTACAAGTATTGATGGGGGAGTTCTGGTGGCCTAGTGGTGAGGAGTTATGCTGTCAACCCAAAGACAAGCAGTTTAAATTCACAAGCAGCTCTGAGGAAGAAAGAGGAGAAATCTCCTCCCATGCCATTTATAGCCTCTGAAATCCTGCTGAAGGATCAGCTAGGACCTTGTTCTGAGTTGAAAACATATAACAACAACTATTTACTAATATGGGTGGAGGGTAAGATAAAACGGAGTAAATGGAAAATGAGAAACTGAGTACTGTAATCAAAGTTATGGAACAAAATGTGCATTAATTGTTGAAAGAACATGATTAATAAACCTTTTGTTGTTGTTGTTGTTGTTGTTGTTAAGTGCCGTCAAGTCACAGGCAACTGATGTCGACCCTGTGAAGGAGAGTCCTCAATGCTTGTGTGTCTTTCATCCTCTCTCCAGGTTCATAGGGTTTCCAGAGGCAAGCTATTATGGAAGTGGATGCCACTCCTCCTTCCAAGCTTATTTTAATCAGGGAGCTCCACCCCACTCTCTGTCCGCATTGGGTAACCAACCATTAACGCATTTGACACATCAGTGTCACAGTGTTCAGCCTCACAGCAACGACAACTTGTACACCAGGGCTATACAACCTAGACGAATGTTTGAACAAAAACAATGAAAGACAGGTCCAAGGACCGCGGATTAAAAGTGACCCACCTTTGGCTTGGTAACATCACTTTCTGTCCACTGGGCCAGCTGATCTCTATGTTGATGTTATTGTTGTTAAGTGCCGTCGAGTCGCAGGCAACTCACTTAAATAAAAAATTTTAAAAATAGAAAAAATAGCAGCAGCCACTACAAACCCAAACTCTTACCACTTCTTTAAACAAATGGTCATAAATACGTTGTCCTTTCAACAGCTTTTATGGGTACAATCCAGTGACCTTAGCTATTTTTATCATATTATTCAGGCATCACTGTTACCCCTTTCTAGATTTTCTCATCACCTCTAGCAGAAGCTGTGTCACTTTGACTCCTCCCTCTCAGCTGTCCCTGTTGACACTATAAACCACTATAAACTTTGATCTGTATACATTTACCTATTCTAGATATTTACGTGTGATTGAACTATTTCACATAGCAAAATATTTTCATGATTCCCTCCATATTACAGCATGTATCAGTGCTTCATTTCTCTTTATATCAAAACCAAACCCACTACCATTGAGTCTATTCTATTTATAGTGATCATATAGGACAGAGTAAAATTATCCCATAGATTTTCAACATCAAGAGAACAAAAATTCTCAGCATTGGGCCAATAGATAACATTATGATCAATGGATAAAACATTGAAGCTATCAACAAATTCATCTTACTCGGATCCACAACTTGGTCCCAACAGTCAAGAAATCAAATCCACTGTCAAGGACCTCTCCAAAGTACTAAGGGGCAACATTAGACCCAATCTGCTATCAAAAGACCAAGGTGTACCTGACTCAGGCCTTGGTTTTGTCAAGTATTTGCTATGCAGCTGAGTTGGATAATGGCTAAGGATGACAGAAGAGAAATCTCTGCCCTTGAGTTATGGTCATACTCCACTCAACAGTACCTACCAGCAATGACCTCTATGAAAGCTGACGGCCACCCCTCCCCTGGGGAGCAGCTGGTGTGTTGAAATCACTCCATTGTTTTTATGTATGGACCACATTTTAATTATTCTTGCTGCTACCTTTTACTGAAAGTAGCAACAATGAGCAGAATCTTTCCACTGGACAAGTAAAGTTGTTGCAGGATTAATCTCCAAACCAGGAGTCCTTTCTCCCACCAGCCAGAATGGCAGGATTAATCTCCAAACCAAGAGTCCTTTCTCCCACCAGCCAGAATGGCAGCGATACTTTGCACACAAGGAATTCATGTAAAAGGTCACATCATCTTGGGCAGGGCAGTTATCATTTCATCACAGATCACTTTCTAGTCATGGGCCTTCATACTTGAAGGATTAACTTTCCCTCACAATCATTTTACCGATAACCACTTACTAAAACATGTAAGCCAGCCACTTCATGCTTTCGTATTTCCCCGTTTTAGACAGCCACTTTCTAATTTGTTCAGCACTAGCAAACCCATCCTTGGGAAAAGACATAATCCTGCGAAAGGTCAGTCCAAAAGGGCAAGACCCTCACCTAGGTGGAATGACAAAGAGACTGCAGCAGTGGACTTGGCCATGACGGACATCACTGGGATGGCACGGGAGAGGGAAAGGTTGCAATCGTTTGTCCATAGTGTCTACTATGACACCTAACACCACCACCATCAAACCAGTACTCTGAGGAGAAAATTATGTCCTTTTCTCTAAAGAACTTTCTGTTCCAGTTGGAACTTTGGGCATCTATTGTTGTTACTGTTGTTATGTGCCATCTAGTTGCCTGTGACTCACAGCAACTCTATGTACAACAGCTCTGAACCCTGTCCTATCTTGAGCCGACCTCATTGTGTCTGACACAACTACCCTCTAATTACCCCAGTCACGGAGTCAATCCATCTCATCCAGGGTCTTTCTCTCTTGCTCTGTCCCTCCATCCTCCCAAGAATGACATCCCTTTCCAAGAACTGGTGCCTCCTTGCAACAACATGCACAGAGTGTGTCAGATGGAGCTTCAAAATCCTTGCCTCCAAGGAGCAGCCTGGTTTAACTCTCTCTAGGGTAGACCGGTTTATTCTTTTAGCAGTCCATGGTATATCCAATACTCTTCTCCAGCACCACAGTTTAAAGGCATCAGTTCTCCTGTCATCTGTACCCATAAGTGAAGATTGACTAGTTCCTTTATGAACAGCAAGAGGAGAATAAGATATGAACAATAGCTTTCCAATAAAGACATTTCTTGGATACCAGGCATAGCTTATTGTGGCAATAGAACTCTGGCTCAAAGTGTTCCTTGTTCCACTAACCACATGCCAATATCAAAGTGTAATATGTGAAATGGGCCCTCAACAGCATCAAATGAGGAGAATTGAAGTACACATGTGAAGCAAGGTACACATGCGGATTCTCTACTGAACCCAAAAGTAAGCCACAGACTATCAATATTTTTCTAACTAATCATAAGTACTCCCCTCTTTCCTTTCTGACCTCTAGAAAGAGGAGGATGATGATCAGAACCACTTAGTAACTTGCCAGAACTTCCATTGTTTTCAGAAGGTGGAAAATAGCAGGCTCCCCCTTTTTTCAGCTAATTCTCCTCATCTTTAAGCATTTTGATAATCAGATAGGGTATCTCCAAATTCTCTTTACACCAAACATAACAAGGAAGCAATTTCTCAGGCAGTTTAACTTTGATAGCGGTTGATTTTAATCCACTCCAAACATCAACCTGCTACAGACTTGCTGTCTTCATTATTTTAATTGTTCTTTGGGGCCATTGCCCTCCCTGCACCCACTCTTTGCCAGAAGGAGAGAATAGAAATTGGCAGATTTAATCTTATTGTGCCATAGCCTACATAATTTTTTTCAGCCTAATAATGACATCACCTAGTTACGTATCTTAGTAATGAAATTTGCTAGTGAGACTCTTTATCTTCACAAAAGGGGGAAAAAAACCTAGAAAAAGTTACCTTTTTTGATAGGAGGTCACCCACCCCTGTCACAGTGCTGTCTCTGCTGTTCAGAAAGCTGACAGCTTCTGTTAATTTAGTTTTACTCCCCAGTCCAACTTCCCATATGGAAAGCTGGAGTGATTTTTGAATAACAGCAAGTAATATCTGATGTGGCAGCAACTGGCAACTCTGACATTGAGCTTGGCTGTGGCCATTACCCAGGATCCCTTGCTTCTCCTTGAGAAGCAATTACAATTTCACAGGCTAGAATTAAAACTCCCCATGGTATGCAATAGAGCAACTGACACTGTCAAAGTGATTTCAAGCTGCTAATCTCTTTCCGGGGTATGAGTGAAAATAGAGTTCTTCTTCGTGGAAGCTCAAGTCTGACAACTTTAAAACTTGGAATCTTTTGATATGTTTTAATTCGCACCGAGGTCAGTCAGCACTGCATCTTTCCAGCTAAACTTGTTAGACCACTCGATTGGAGGAGACAGGCTGGGAGAAGAAAAGGTCTTTATACCAGGAATAAAGATAGTAAGTTATAGTGGTCCCAATGTTAGTGTGAAACAAATGAGGACAGAAGGACTGAAGGAAACTCTTCTGAGGCCTAACCTGGAGAAGGGCACGTAGGACAAATGTCCTTTGAGGAAATCTCCTCAGTTGTTCCTGGGAATCTTTTCTCAAAGAGAAAAGTGCAGACCCCACTCTTTAAGGGAGAACCCAAGGCAGTGTGTTCAATTAGAAAATTCACAGATGTGGGCATTCTTGCTAACCTGAGATGCTGGTTTCTCTTACACCGAGTCATCTTTCATTGAACCTAGATGAGATGCAACTTAGTCCACTATAAAATGAGTTTCATATTGTCTACCCTTTGAGGTAGGGCTTGGCGCTCTGGTGATTTCATTTGTAGGGAGTTGTGACACTGACCCAAAGCCTGTGTATTTCTATTGGTTCAAATCCACCAGCTACTTCCTGGGAGGAAAGATGGGCAATCTCTTCCCATGTGATTTACAACCTTGGAAAATCCTTTGAAAGGTCAGCTATGAGCCATGTCCAACTCAAAAGCCATGAGAGAGAGAGAGAGTTGGGACGAATCAGGTATGAAAGGTGTTTCCCACCTCTCTCCCTTGGAGTAGGATTCCTGCCACAAACATTTGGGTCAGGGAGTTCTAATGGCGCAGTCAGTCTTGGATGTTGTGCTGACAACCCAAGGGTTGTTGTTGTTGTTATGTGCCGTCAAGTCATTTCCGACTCATAGCGACCCTATGCACAACAACCCT
>NW_006399820.1:8902562-8905044 GCF_000299155.1 Elephantulus edwardii | reverse complement strand
AACTCTGATGGAGAGGGATGAGCAAATTCCTTCCATGCTTGATAACAATGAGGGAGTGAACCTTTGGGTCAGCAGCTGAATATACAAAGTACTGTTTTATCACAGCGTCCCTTTCACTGTCATTTCACTGATTAATTGATTCATTATCATGTCTGAAGTCTGACTCATAGCTGATCCCCCCAGTGGGTTTCTAAGTCTGTAAATCACATGAGAGGAAATTGTCCATCATTATTCCTTAGAGCCCTTGGTGGATTTGAACCAGTGAAGAGGAATGGTTTTGGGGTTAGTAGGTAGCTTGAGAGTTCCTCCACCTTTTTAAAAAAACATGATAGATGTGATTGAATAGTACCTATTAACAAGGGAGCCCTGAGGACATAAGTTAGTACATGGATGGTCTGTTTTTTGGAAGGGAGAGGTGTTGGTTAAAATAACGAACAGCGGTTTGCCAAATTTTGTGATTTCTACCACAACCTGTAGAAGAATTACTTATTAACTCTTAATTTGCTATCAGCGAATCACTGTTGAAACTTGAATTTATCTTAGAAGATAACTTTATATCACAAATGAAAATCTGTAACACTTGTCATGTGAAGAAGGTTACCAAAAAGCAAAGAATGTGGGTTTTGTTTTTCTGTTTTTAAAGGAAAATCTTTTAAGACTTGTAACAAACAAGGATGTCTTAGAGAAAGTGCATCCAGGGTGCTCCTTTGAGGCAAGGATGGAGAAGTTTCCTTTCACATGTTTTGTGCATGTTGTAAGGAGGTGCTACACTTGGGAAAAGTGGGGGGGTCAATGAAGGAGAGGAAGACCCTCAACAAGACGGACTGACACAGTGACTGCAACAATGTACTCAATTAGGCCACACCAGCTGTAATGCTGCACCAGCTGGAGAGCTGGAAGTTCAACCACACACAGGACAGCTGAGTCCTAACCAAAAGACACCAGCCAAGCCACTGTGAAACCTACCCACCAGGAGCAAGTAGAGAGCAACTGCCTGTCACCCTGTGACTCCAAAGGAGCAACAAACCGCCCCCAGCTTCTAAGAAACCCAGGAGGAGCAACAGTCTGCCAACCACAGCAGAACTCCAGAGGAGCAAACATCACAGACCGTGTGACCCCAGAGGAGCAATGACTACCCACCACTGTGTGACCCCCCTGTAGCCCGGGCCTGCATGACCCCACCACACAGTGTGCAGCTGCATAAAGCCCCAGCAGTGCCGAAGCCCTGCTCCCTGCCTCCTGGTGGTAGTGCCCAAGCCCTGTGCTCCTGTGCCCCCCCAGTCCCTTGCTTCCTCCCCTTCCCCCACACCACCTTGCAGCTCCACAACCAAGCACTTCAGCCCTCGCCACAGCCCTGTGACCTCAGGGCACCACCTTGAATCCAGCCATCACCTGAGCTATAAGCCTAGCTGCTGTGGAACTAATCTGGCAGGAGAAAGGCCAGTAGGATCCTGACTGGGTTTATTGGGGCATTGCTGATTACCTGGGAGAGCACCTAAGGGCGTGCCCACTGGTGGAAATTTGGCCAAGATCTCTTGAGCTACACCAACTGCCCAGAAACAAGCCAGCCATGGGCTGGCTTCTGTGGACTCTGCCGACCAGCAAGAGGCTAGTGGGTCGGTGGGAATTTGACCTTGACTTTTCGGATCCTGATGGATCCAGGACTCTGCTGGAGCAGGGACTATTGTGTGAGGGTACCTGCGTAAGTACCACCAGGCAGGGAACACTGAGAAAACCATTGGGTAGGAAATGGACAGCAGGAATTTGAGTAGGGACCCCAATCATGAGCACACTCAGACAGCAGAGGTTTGAGAAAGGTCCCCCAAGTGTTTGACCTGCCCTTGTGACCACCCCAACCCTGTGCCTGCCTGACCCCATTTGGCTCCCCACCAGTGCCTACACATCTGGGCAATCAACTTGCCTTTAATTGGGAGCACCTTGACCTGCCTTATCAACAAGAGATTGCCCTTACAGGCTCTGAACTGACATTTCTCTGAAATCAGAAGTTCAGAGAAACACACAATGTCGGTAGCTGCCCAACTGATCTCAAGAGCACTGTCTTCAGATCAATGTCTCAAAGAAAGCAAACTATCCCACACAATATACAAGAGCAAAGCAAGATGTCACTCACAAAGGATGACACAGTATCAGTGGATTACCTGAAGCCAGAAAGTCTAATGGAACTTTCAGACACAGAATTTAAAAAAGAAGTGATGGAATATATCCAATGGATAAAAGATAAACTTGATGAGTTACAGGATACTACAAGCAAAAACCAGGAGGAGCTCAAAAAAACAAATCAGAACATTGCAGAGAAAACAAATGAGGCATTAGTAGCACTGGAAAAACAAGAATCCACTATTCAAAATATAAGGTCCAATGTCTCAGAGGCTGTCAACATGATGGAGGGACATATGAGCAGAGTTGATGAGATGGAACACAGAATAAGTGAAATTGAAGACAGAATTGTCACCACTGATCT
>NW_006399820.1:8888983-8899292 GCF_000299155.1 Elephantulus edwardii | reverse complement strand
AAAAAAAGTAAAAAACAAACAAACAAACAAAAAACAATGTACTCAAATATATCGGAGAAGATGAGATGGTAAAAGAGAGGGCAGAGTATAGATCATAAAGTATTCACCACACAGTTGCAATGAGTCAGTCACCTCCACAACCCGTAATAGCAACAACAATACTGTTTGGCTGGACGAAGACTCTAAACTTGAGGTTTGGAGCATTCAGTTATAAATCTAGCAATATTAAAAAGAAAAGATGGAGAAATGGTAGAGGCATGTTGAAGACACTCTTGCACTCAACTCAACTCGAGGTACATTGCCTTTGAGTGGGAAATGAAGCATAAATGAACCTCTACAGGTTTTCAGAGGATGTAAATCTCACTGGAAGAAATTGCCCATCTTTCTCCTGGGGAGCAGCTGATGGATTCAAATGCCCATCAAACACCATTTGGGTTAGCAGTGTGACACCCTTCAGATTAGGCCACCAGACCTCTGGAGACCTTTAAACTCAGCTGAGAACTTGATCCACTGTCCCTAGAACTGCCCATCTCTGCCTGGGCTTGTGGACCATATTGATTTCCACTCAGCTGCTTGTTTAGTGTCCTTTGTTTTTCTTTTTACATTTGAAAATTGGGAAAGAAGTTTCCAGCAGAAAAAAATGAGTTAAATCTCAGTGCTTACTTCCTGGACACCAACTTGAGTGTAAAAGTAACAGGTAAAATAAATTTTACCTGTTACTATGCAAAATGCATAGTACAGGCAAATGGTCAAAAGAACTTAGTAGGCCACATGAACCTCAACCTCCACAAGCCTGAGATCAGAAGAACTAGATGGTTACCAGGGATCACAGTAAAAGTCCTGGGTATAGTGGGCAAAAAATGTGGGGAAAAAATCCAAATGTAAAATGGCTTAATGATCCAATAAAGACTGCTGGAAAATCTGAGACTATGGCCCTTACAGATCCTTTGAAGCTGGAACAAAACTCAACTGAGCTCTGTGGGCCTGGTGGATAGAAAGTAATGCTACCAAGCCAAAGGTAAGTGATGTTAATTTGCAGCCCTCCGGCCTTGTTTCAATTGTTTTTTGTCAAACATTCTTCTAAGTGGTATAGCACTGGTCTGTCCATTTGCTGTACAGAGATTAACTCGTGATGCTAAACACCATGACAATGATGTATCAAATACAATAATGGCTACCCATGGTGGACAGTGTTTTTTGGAGCTCCCCGAGTAAAACAAGCTTGGAAGCAGGAGTGAGTGGCATCCACTTCTGAAATAGCTTGCCTCTAGAAAAATCTATGAACTTGGAGAAATGATGTAAGTTATACAAGTGTTCAGGTCTTTCCTTCATAGGGTCGTTATGAGTTGTCTATGACTCAACAGCAGTTAACAACAACACTTCAACTTTCATTCAAAGAGACAAGCTGAGAAGATAAACCAGGGTGGCACTTACTCCTAAGAATAATCAACCACAGTAGGCTATGACTTGCAGTGGGAGAAGATTGCTCAACTTTCTCTCTTGGAGCCATCGGTGCATTCAAACCTCTGGAGGCCTGTACACTTCATATGAACAGATAAGCCACAGCAGCCTGACTACACCACCACTACAAACACAGGCCTACCAAAAATTGCTAACAGTTACTCTCATCTCATTGCCATCAAGTCATAACTGATTTACAGCTGCTCCTCCAGCTGTTTGCTGAGGGTATAAATAGTGTGGGAGGAGACTGCCTGTCTTTCTTCCAGCGGAGCCATTGGTGAATTTGAAACCACCAGAGACACTCAGCCTTTTGGTTTGCAGCACAACTCCTTTGGCCTGAGAGTTATGAGAAGCTGGAACAGACCCAGGCCTTCCTCCTAAAGTTAAACTCTAGCATCCTGAACGGAAGCAACTACATTTTTATTCTTTGAAACCACCACTTGTGTTACTTCTGTTACAGCAGCAGTAGGTGACTAAGACACTCATCTATTGACAAAGCCAGCCTTAGGCCTACTGTATCAATCTTTCTGGGACAAATGAGGATGCTGATGAGAAATGTACATTTCAGATAAAACCTTTCTATCTAGCTCACATCATTGCCTCTGGCTTGTTCTAAAAGTGCACATACCCCTCAAAAAGCACCAAGTCTGCTTGTTCTCAATTTTATTATCCATGATTTGGCTGATAGTGACTCTGAGGGCATGGCAGAGGGGAATAATAAATGTGCTACAGAAAAGAAATATTTGTAATATTGAATAAAAATTAGATATTAGAAAGAGAAAGAAAAGCGGGGGAGAGGTTCTGCAAAAGACATTGAAGACAAGGAAATTAATGGATCTAAATAATAGATGAAATGTACTCTTTGGATTAATCTCTTATGTGGAATAAACATTTATCACATAATATCAGGCAGTATGTTGAGCTGGTAGTTTTAATGAGTACAAAATTTTTTCTCCCCTTGAGTTGTTGCTAAGATGTTGTCTATATGCTCTGACTTAGAGAAGCGCTTGTGTGTATTGGGGAAGGCATTTATGCTGACGAGTTCTCTACTATCTGACATATATAATTTTTAAGCAAAACACATTTGAGGTCTCTCTCTATTTCTCTTTCTCTCTCTCTCTCTCTCACACACACACACACACACACACACACACACACACACACACACACATTCCCCCTGTGTGCTCATACTCACTTCTAAGGAATTAAAAAGACAAATGTGGGTAAAATAACAAATGACTTTATATGTTTTCACTGTTAAATTGTCACCAAAATAATGTAGTAAACCTCAACTTTGAAATTCTTTATCTTCTTAAATTTAACTGTATTAATAAAAATAAGAACCATTGGAACCTACACATTCCCCTTCCCCCACCCCCCGCAAGATATAAGTTTGTTTATTCCAGTAGCGTATTATTCTGGCATTCTAGAGTTGTTAGATTCTCTGAAGAAATTTTCAGAGGAATCTTGGCCATTGAAGAGTTTCCACTGGAAAAACCTGCTGAGATGCTTGAAGAAGTGGCAGTCGGTTGGTAGGTGGTGTGGTGAGAACACAGGGTGAGGCAGGGTTATATAAGGGAATCTGTTGAGCTTTTGGAGCGCTGGTACAAGCTGGGATGGAATGTCATCATGCAGAGTATTGGACCCTTTCTGTTGATCAGTGCTCTATGCAAAGTTTTTGGGTTTTGGAATATTTCATCACAATGCTTCTCTACTATATTAGTTTCATCTGGATTTAAGAAGTGGTAGCGAATTCATCTGGCTGCAGACCACCAGTTACCTTGACTTCTTTTGTTATAAGCTTGATTTGGGGCAATGTTTTGATGTTTCACTTGACTGGGCATTGTCAGTTGTGGTAAAGTGTCCATTTTCCATCACATATTATAATGCAATAGAGAAAGAAATTGTTTTATTGCTCCAAAAGAGAGCAGAACCGACTTCAACGTGGTGATTTTTAATTCAATTTGTATGGTCTCCATTTGCCCAATGCCTTTATTTTTCCAATTTGCTTCAAATTATAGGTAGTAGAATGATGAAGATAGACTTCTGCAATTTCTCAGTGTAGTTATAACAAGCTTAGCTTGAATTATTTCCCTCAGCTGGTCATTGTAAAAACACTGTGTGGTCTTGTGCCCCTTCTCCTAAACGATTAGAAATTGAACAATATTCCATTGTAATCTATGGGATGTCACAAGTCCTATTGTACTTGAAAGAGTTCTAGGGTGGCACAAACAATTAAGTACCTGACTACAAAACAAAAGGTTGGCTGTTCGAGCCTGCTCAGCAGTACTTTGGAGGAGATGCCTGGCAATCTGCTTCTGGAAGGTCTCACCTTTAACATCTATGGAACATGAAGGGCTCATTAGGGAAATGAGTGCTTCTAGGAGTAGGGAGGAAATATATTAGATGGTCATGGAGTATCTTACAGTATCAGAAAGTGAGAAAATGCTACACACACATATACACAGGTTGATGATGGCATATCAAAGGAGGATAGGTGTCAACTTCCAATAGCCGAAGCACAAGAATTTGATCAGCACAATAAAGAAAATAGTTTTGGATTAAACCTAACAGTATAAAATAGATATGCATGAATCCATATTGTAAATAAATGATTGAATAAAGAAATGAGAAGACAACATACATTTCTCATTTGATATCCAAATAATGTGTAGACATGTCACATTTAAGATAGAACATAAATCTCTACTATTTAAGTGTAGGCTGCATATGCTGATTTTCTTGTAAAGAAAAACCTCATCTCAAAATTTATAGACCTAAGTTGGACAAGGCTTCATAACGGTGCTCCTTGGTTGGGTAGGCCAAAGTTGGTCAAATTGTGAAGCAGTGTTGTATGAGCTGTATGATTTGGGTTGTTGGATTGTATAAGATGACCAATTTTTTTAAGAAACTGCCAGATATCTCCCAAAGAACCTGTACTATCTTGGTTGCCCATCAGCAATAAATAAGCATTCCTGTTGTTCCATATCCTCATCAGCATTTTATATTATCAGTGTTTTGGGATTTGTAAAATATGAAATGTTTAAAGATCAACTTTCTACACATTAGTGAGCTGAGATAGACTGACATTGGCCACTCTGAATCAGAGAATCATATAATCAGCTATGCTGGGAATGAAAAATTGAGGAAGAATAGTGTTGCATTCATAGTCAAAGACATTTCAAGATCTATCCAGAAGTAAGCGTAGTGAATGACAGAATACTTTCCATTTGCATATATGGAAGATCAGTTAATACAACTGCTGTTTAAAAAGATATACCCCAACAACTAAAATCAAAGAAGAGGAAATTGAGTAATTCTACCACCTTTTGCAGTTTGAAATGGACCACATATGTAGTCAAGTTGATAATAATTGATGATTGGAATGCAAAAGTTGGAAATAAAGTGAAAGAATTGGTAGTTGCAAATTATGGATATAGGGAGAGAAAAGAGGCTCGAGATAGAATGATTCAATTTTGTGTATACATTCAATGATTTATTCATAGCAAAACCTTTTTTAAGAAACACAGATGATGTCTATACATGTGGACTTCATCTGACGGACTGTACAACAGTCACATTTGTTTACATCTGTGAAAAGAATCACTGGAGAAGCTCAATATCAATAGCCAAAACCAGGCCAGGAGCTGACTGTGCGAGTTCACATTGAAGTTGGAGAAAATTCAAGCAAGTCCAGAGAGCCAAAGACCTTGAGTTTATCTCACCTGAATTTTAAAATCTACTCAAGAACACATTTGAAGAACTGAACACTAAGGATCAAAGACCAGAATTATGGGTTGATATCAAAGATATCATTTGTGAAGAGAGCAAAAGCTCATTAAAAAGACAGGGAAGAAAGAAAAGATCAAAATGAGTATCAGAAGAGACTCTGAAAATTGCACTAGAGAATTGAGAAGCCAAAACAAAGGAGGAGATGCACAAATAAAAGAGATGAGCAGAATATTTAAAAGGGCAGCTCAAGAAGACAAAGCAAAGTATTATAATGAAACGTGCAAAAACATGGAGTTGGAGAATAAAAAAGGAAGAACTCATCTAGCTTTTCTCAAACTGAGAGAACTGAAAAACTAGTTCAAGCCTCCAGTTGCTATACTGAGGGACGTAATGGGAAAAATCTTGAGTGATGCAGAAAGCATAAAAAAAAGGTTGAGGGAGTATGTGGAGTGACTATGGAAAAAGGATTGGTTGAGACTGAAATATTTCAGGAAGTAAACTATGATCAAGAGCTGCTGGGGCTGAAGGCTTTCAAACTGCATTGAAGGTTTGGCAAAAAATAAGGTCCCAGTAATTTGCAAATAAACCACAGGTAAATTCTTCACCACCACAATTCAAATGAGACAATTCTTTGGTCTTTCTTTCTCATTATTCAGGTTTCACAGGCATATGAGGTGATTGAAAAATACCATGACATGGGTCAGATGGACCTTAGCTTTTAAGATTTTAAAAAGGTCATTTGTAAATGTACCAATGTCTGAGGGTTAGCACTCTGAACTCTTAATCTGATACTCCAAGTGCAAATTTCTTCATTTTTTTTGTCTTTTTGAGACTTATTTCTCTCTCTCTTTATCTTTTGTTTTTTAGAATCAAAGATTATGCTACTTTATTTTTTTGTGGGTTTATTTACAAAGTTCGTATACATTGTGTTTCACACTATTCTTCATTGTATTATCATATTATATTTCCTACAATCATTCTCATGCATTATTTTGTTTGTTTTCCTTTTAGGTGTCATATTTAGACATTTGACTACTAATCGGAAGGATTAGAAGTTCAAATGTAATCCTAAGTGCCTTAGAATTAAGATCTAAAAATATGATTTCTAAAGGTCACAGCCTTGAAAACACTATGAAAGGTTTTACTCTGCAGATACAAGATAGCTACAAGTCAGAATTAACTTACCAGCAAGTTTTCTTTTTTTCTGCCCTGACACTATGACAAACAACAACAACAAATCATGGAAAAACCTTTGGGAAAACCCTAAAGCACTTTGCAAGTCATGATGTTCCCTCAGTCCTGGGCAGTTTTCTGCAGAGTGTAATACACTGAACTCTTAACATACTATACATACCATACTAGAGGATCTGCACACTAAGTGAAAAAATGCAAAAGCAAAAACAAAAACAAAGAAGGAGAGAAACAGATAAATTACAAAATTCCAAAACCATAAACATCAATCTAGCAAAATACATAGTCCTAACAAGGTAGTTCGGTAGAAGTTCTGAAGCAAGTCATTACTTGCTGACCTCTGATCAATTTATCTATCAATCTAGCTGTCTGTCTGTCTGTCTACCTACCTACCTATTTAAAGAACCTGGTAGTGTAGTGAATTATGTGTTGGGCAAATAACTGAAAGGTCAGTGGTTTGAACCCACCAGCCATTTCTAGGGAGAAAGAAGAGTCAGTCTCCAACTGTAAAGATTCACAGCTTTGGAAACTCAATGAGTCACTCTAAGTAAAAATGGACTCGATGGCAGTGGGTTTGAGTTTCACCTAGTCATTTATTTATGGTTGTATACTGTTGGCATTGGAATTAACCCATAGCTGACCTTCCAGTGGGTTTTCAGAGGCAGTAAATTGTATAGGAGGATGTTGTTCATCTTTTGAGGAGCAGCTAGTGGATTTGAACTGTGCTCCTTTGCACTGGGAGCACAATTCTTTGCTATTAAGAGACTCATGTTTGCTCTCATTCTCAAGAAAGATGATTCATCAGAATATAGTAATTATAGAAGAGTTTAATTAATATCACATGCAAGCAAAACATTTTTGAAGACCATTCAAAACCAGTCAGAACAGTGACAGAACTTCCAGAAGATCAAGCTGGATTTAGAAGAGGTTGTGGAACCAGGGGGATATTATTGTTGATGTTATAGATTTTGGCTGAAAACAGATAATATTAGAAAAATATTTATTTGTGCTTCATTGACTGTGCAAAAGCGTTTGACTTTGTGGGTCATAACAAAGTATGACTAAGATTGAGAAGAAGGGGAATCCAGAACACTTGATCATGCTTTTATGGAGAAGAATCTGTTGTCCAAACAGAGCAAGGGAACATTGTTATTATGTGCTATCAAGTTGTCTGCCACTCAGAGCAACCTTAAGTACAACTCTGAACCCTGCTCTATCCTAAGCCAGTCTCACTGACTTCAGCACACCTCATCCCATTGTCAATCCATCTCAGCCGAGGTCTCCCTCTCCTTCATTGTCCCTCCATCTTTCTAAGCATGATGTCCCTCTCTAAGGACTGGTTCCTTCTGGCCATGTGCCCAAAGTATGCTAGATGGAGCTTCAAAATCCTTGTCACCAAGGAGACTTGGTTTCAGCCTCCCCAAGATGGATCTATTTGTTCTCCTGGCAATCCATGCTATATTTGATACTCTTCTTCAGCACCACAACTCAAAGGCATCAATTCTTCTTCTGTCATCCTGAGTCATTGTCCAGCTTTCTGATGCATAACAAGTAATTGCAAAGACCATGGCCTAAATCAGGCACAACTTAGGCTCTAGACTGACATCATTGCTCTTTAGCATTTTGGAGAGGTCCCTGACAGCAGACTTCCTCAACATTGAAGGGTTTCAAATCAGGAAAGGTGAGCATCAGGGCTGTAACCTCTCTTCGTATCTATTCAATCTGTCTACTGAGAAAATCATTAGAGAACCTGGATTTTATGAAGAAGAGTACGACATCAGGATTAGAGGAAGGCTCATTAACAACCTGCCTTATGAAGATGACACAATCTTGCTTGCTAAAAGTGAGGAGGACATGAGGTGCTTGCTGCAGAGAATCAAGGATTACGGCCTTAAATACGGATTACATTTCAATAGAAAACATTACATTTCAAAAGAAAACAAAAATCTTCATGAATGCACTAATAGACAGCATCACGATTCATGGAGAAAAGACTGAAATTGTCAACGATTTCATATTGCTTGTATACACACTCAACACCCTTTGTACCAATAGTCAGGAGATATAGCATCGGTAAAGTATGTTGTCAGGGTATTCTCCAAAGTCCTGAAGAGCAATGAGGCCAGTTTAGAGACCAAGGTGCACCTGATTCAAGCCACGGTATTTCCAGTCACCTGCTATGCATCTGAGAGCTGAACAGGAATAAGAATGACAAAAGAATTGATGTATTTGAGTGGTGGCATTGAAGAAGAGTTCTGAATCTTGGGGAAGGTGAAACAGAGTGATTCTTGGAGGCAAAGATAGTTAAGTTTTATCTCACATATTTTGGACATGTTGTCAGGAGAGGTTATTCCTTTAAAGGGACACGATGCTTGAAAAAGTAGAGAGGGTCAGTGAAGATGAGGAAGACCCTCAGTGAGATCAGTTGATAAAGTATCTGCAACAATGGACTCAAATGTATCGAGAATAAGGATGGCACAGGACAGGACAGAGTTCAGATCTGTTGTTTATAGGGTTGCTAAGAGCCATATTCGCCTCAATGACACTTACCAACAACAGCAAGAAGTCATCAGAACTCCTGAATAATTTTATTCTCCTTTATTTATCATTAACAGAAATACTAAGCGAGAGAAAGGTCATCCTCCATGTATTCCCTGAGGCTCAGTGGACTAGACTCAGCCTCCCAGTAGGTGCATCAGTTATTTGTTTCCAAAATTCCATTCAACTTAGGCTAACTATGTAATTCATTTAAACCATATTGTAGAAATTAGACGTAAAGTTGGAAACAAAACAATGGTCATGCTATCAACAAAAATTAAGTTGCATTTTTTTAAGATTTAATAAAGGTGAGTGGCTTAAAAATGGTAATGTATCTGCAAAAGGGAGGGGGAAGGAAGTTTGCAAATATAGAAGAATTGTACTCCCAAATTTCTTCTCAAGTGACTTAATTCTCACACTCCTTTAGTGAAACGGAAGCCCGGAAGGGAAGATGTTATATATGGATGTGGTTATACAAGAAAGATGACTCAATTCCAGTCAGTAGACTCATATTTTTATTTTTATTTTTAAAGAAAATTCTGGTTCTATGTGGAAAGATTACCAATGAGTAGGCACATATATTTTAAAGTAATATTTCATTCCTTAACTTTAACCTTGTGTTTTACTTTGCCAACCAACTGGGGGAGGTCTGGTGACTGACTTGTTAGGGAGATGTGTTGCTAACCAAAGGTGGCACCTCTGACAATTGAATCCGCTAGCTTCTCTGAAAGAGAAAGAGGGGTGATTTTTCCTCTTGTGTGACTGACAGTTTTGGAAAGCTGCTGGAGGGTCAGCTGTGAGTTGGTTCTGACTCGATAGCCAGGTGTTGAGAGTTTAACCAATCAACCACCCTTGTCAATAATATTAGTAAAAGAACTGTTAACGCAAACGCAATTTTAAATGAGTCTCAAGGAGGTGCAAAAGGGGCCCTGGTGGTATGGCGTCTAACATGTAAGGCTGGAAGTTTTCTATGAGTTAGGACTGACTCAATGGCAGTGGAGTGGGTTTGGTCTTTTGGCTTGGGTGGTGCAATCGGCTAACAGGCCTGACGGCCAACCAAGAAGTTGGAGGTTTGAGCTCACTCAGAGGAGTTTTGGGAGAAAGCTTTAATCTACTTCCAACAATATCCAGCCACGGTAAGAACTTTGGAGAACTCTGAAGCACGTAGGGTCACCACAAACAACAGCTTAGTCTAGGTAAACTGGAAATCAAGCACTCAACACTCTATGCTCTGATTCAACTATGCATTAGGAGGTCTGCAATGCCATTATTCAGTAAAGTATGTAAACTCAGATTGCCACCTGGGCCTTCCCAAGCATGGTCTTTTCCAGCTCTGGGGAGAGAGGAGGCCTGGGATAGCTGGTTCACCTTCTTACTATTTGCTATT